>NC_141140.1:48676551-48849551 GCF_053477565.2 Lygodium microphyllum | reverse complement strand
GCACTAGGCGCTTCATGTCGAGATTGAACATGCCTTGGGTTCACGTAAGGGGCGGGCGAGCAGGATAGCATGCACAAGAGAACATTTTGATGGGGGGTGCACAAGCAACATGTGTCAGCCCCCCAAACCTTTCAATAATAATATAAAGAAATATGAAGGATGAATAACGATAATTTCAACAAAAACACCCCTCCTAAGGACTCCACACGAAGACTTTCTTAGTGCATGCTAGTATGGAGCTCTAGTACTGATTCTAATGCTTATTTGAAAAAGTGGCTCATGTTTGACCATCAAGGATGTTGATATCTATGTACAAA
Organism: Lygodium microphyllum; assembly: GCF_053477565.2. Taxonomy (NCBI): domain Eukaryota; kingdom Viridiplantae; phylum Streptophyta; class Polypodiopsida; order Schizaeales; family Lygodiaceae; genus Lygodium; species Lygodium microphyllum. The sequence goes on along the minus strand of NC_141140.1, from coordinate 48,849,234 downwards.
GCATCAAGGTCCTAGCATTTTGGAGCATATGTTTGAACCCTAATTATTGTAAATGTCTACACTACACCCATAATTGGCAATGGACCTTTATCATGTGTTTAAATACTTTTGACATTCGTAAGAGATAAGGGACAAACTTACACTTTCTACACATCATAAATGGTGGAAATTAATTGTGAATGGGCAAAAGACCAAGTTGGAATAAACCAATGCATAATTTGACGCTTCATGATGATGAAGCCTTACAAGATAATGACATGCATTAGTCTTTTGGTTGGGAGATCGAGCAACTTTGATATGCATGCTCTTACTCATTAGCCTTTGGTCATGTCCATTCTATATGTGATAAGGGTTAGGAAAAAATTAATCATATACATCCATTGTAAGAATGACTTTTAGAATTGCAACATAAGATACACATGAGCAAGTGATTGTCTCGATATATGTGAAGGCTCTTTCATATAGAAATTGGACCTTAAAATCTTTAAGATACATATGTGATAAGGGTTAGGAAAAAATTAATCATATACATCCATTTTTAGAATGACTTTTAGAATTGCAACATAAGATACACATGAGCAAGTGATTGTCTCGATATATGTGAAGGCTCTTTCATATAGAAATTAGACCTTAAAATCTTTGAGTTTGAAAAAATATGTAACTTGCACAAACTAACTTTTAAGCTTTATGAGAAGATTTTCATGTCAATACAACCTTCCAACTATTAGCACTTCTTTTTAGGGGGGGGGGGGGGGCATGTTGTTGTGTTTAAAACCCCCACTTAGTTAGACCTCTTGTGGGTGGTGACAACTTAAGAAGGATATAGTTTGGCATCTAACATATTGAGGTCATATAGTGTCTACACCTCCTATCTATGAAGAAGATGCGTTAAAACCCCCACTTAGTTAGACCTCTTGTGGGTGGTGACAACTTAAGAAGGATATAGTTTGGCATCTAACATATTGAGGTCATATAGTCTCTACACCTCCTATCTATGAAGAAGATGCTTTAAAACCCCCACTTAGTTAGACCTCTTGTGGGTGGTGACAAATTAAGAAGGATATAGTTTGGCATCTAACATATTGAGGTCATATAGTCTCTACACCTCCTATCTATGAAGAAGATGCTTTAAAACCCCCACTTAGTTAGACCTCTTGTGGGTGGTGACAACTTAAGAAGGATATAGTTTGGCATCTAACATATGGAGGTCATATAGTCTCTACACCTCCTATCTATGAAGAAGATGCTTTTTGTTCTAGACCTATGTGGGTATATGGCTTGATGATGCACAATGATGTCATTGCATTGAGGAGTGCATTTGCAAATCGATGTAATTAAAAGAAAGTTACTGATTGAACCAACCTTTGCAAGCTTGAAGCAATATTCGATTGTGTGGGCAACTAAGCTAGTTCTTAATGTTGCCAAATAGCAAAAGCTTGATTTTGGCCCATTCGTTAGGTTGAGATCACCTTTAATCTGAACACCCCTACGTACATGAAATATGAGAAGTCTAAATATTTTATTTTGGTGGTAAAAATGGTTGATTGTATCCAAGTTTGATAAAATGGCCAATGATACCTAGTGGTTCCATTAACCAAAGAAGTTGTGATATTTTTACATTTATTATGCTTTATTTAGACAATCGGAAGATGGAGAGACTTAGAGCGACACACATGAGGCAACATGTGGTTATGTTAAGTGATCTTTGCTAAACTTGTCGATGCAAGAAGAGCACATGTGGTATGTTTTACTCCAAATTAACTACTCTTTAGAATGACATGGATTTAAGAAAAGAGAAATAAGGAGAGAGGACAATGATGCCCCTTCTTTAAGAAATGGGAGAGATGAGGAGGTGGTGGCACTTTAGGCATTGCCTTGGGCCTTGCATTGGGATGGTTGTTAATGCCCGACCCCCATTGGAGGGTTTGAGGTTTACTTTAGGAAAGAGTACTTCAAAATGGCTATAGATATTTTGTACCAACGTTTAAGAAAATTGAGGTATAACATAAGTGAATTGTGAAATTTAAAGGATGGTTTAAAACCTTGAACTTTGCAAAACATATAGTTATAAAATTGCAAATACATGAAAGGGTGATTCAATAATGTGTGTGAAACGTTTTAAGCAAGGTTTTGTATCTATTACCAGAAATGGTTTCATGAACAATGTTCGACACAATGTAAATGAAATAAGGATAGATATGTTTAATAATTTATATCAAAAAATATATATTTACAACGTGGTGGGGAAGAAAGATAAGGGGAGGGTGGCTTCATGTTCCGAGGCATGGAAGGAGGGGGGGCGGGGGTGTGTGGGGGAGGAAGGTTGACTGGCGATTGAGACTAGGGATGCTGAAGGGGTGGGCCCAGGGGGAGGGGGTTTATGGAGTGGATAGACATTGGGGTGAGAAAAAGTAGGTGATGGAGGAGAATTGTTTTTGTATTTCTAAAATTAGGGGTGGTAATTAACAAAAAAGTAAGGTTTTTGAGATATGGGCTTGTTTTTTCACCCTTTAGACGCGGCCTACCGTCCCTGCATGTGAGACGAGCCTCCCCGTTTGTCAAACCTCTCTTTAACACACGCGTTTTCAAAATCTCTCTCTCTCATAGGTGGAGTCTAGACTGCCACATTGGCATTTCTGTGCTCCCTCTCTCTCTCTCTCTCTCTCATCGATATAGAACAGGGGAAGCAAGTTTCAACATGGTGCACACTGCACCAGACATCTCTCCTCCTCCGCTTCTTGTCTTGTCGACCCCCTCCCCCTCCCGGGCCTCCCCCTTTGTTTCCCTTCACATGTCGAAGTTCGAACCACAAGCCCACCCACCGACCTCTCCCTCAGGTGTAAAGCTGCCCCCATTCCTCTCCTTTCAATGATAGCCGAGTGGCACAATCATCAATTCCAGTCGTCATCATCATCAACCATCCATAAACCCTCCTCCCCCCTCCTGATCCCATTGATCGAAACAGAGAACAACATCTTGAGAGCAATCATTCCAGCAAGCAGAGTGTGCGCTCCTCATTTTCTTCCATTCTCAATCCTTCCCTTCACTCCCTTCCCGACTGTGATCACTCTTAGTGGGTCTCACAACTCTCATCTCTTCTTCCATCAGATTATAGCTCCTATCAACCGCATCGCAATCCAATCCCTCTCTTTATAGACTGTAATAGTGCACAGTTATCATCTTCTGTAGAAATTCTGTCTAAGATTATAGCTCTTATCAACCGCATCGCAATCCAATCCCTCTCTTTATAAACCTGCAATAGTGCACAGTTATCATCTTCTGTAGAGATTCTGTCTATGTCAAACTCTCGTCTTATCCTAATGCTTCTTTAGATACACAGCAGTAGTTGACCCGTTTTCACCCTCACAGCCCCCCTGTACGCATCAAGTAGTCCTTGTCTGGCTTTTCTTATTTATTTTTCTTCACTGTTCATACTATCCCAGCTCCCAATTATCTCCTTTGCCACAGCCTTTTCTGTAGCCCTTCCCAACAGTGCCTGTGCTGTACCATTATCTGCATTATTGAGTACAATAGAGTAATGCTGTCTACCGACTAACAAAACTAAGAGATGGAAGGGCATTCATGTCTACGCAAAGAGAACCTAGGAGATCTTCCTTCTATATTATAGTGCAGATTGTTTCTACTTGGCGGTGTATGCTTTGAACAAGGGAGAGACAGGGACGAAGAAGCTTGTGGAACCCATTTGTGAGTGTGTGTAAGAAGGGAATCTAATGTCTTCTTTTATGTGGCAATCATCAAGGCAGAGAAAGCAACATCACATCAATAACAAGGGGAGGCAGAGGGGCAAGGCTCTGACAGATGGCCTGATAAGAGAGGAGGAAGCAGCAGCAGCAGCAGCAGAGCAAGAGAGAAGAAGAACCTCCCCTAATCTCTCAGTACTGGACACTGCCCCAATTGACACTGGGTGCAGATTGGATAGATCTAACTTGGATTGCTTTCTGGACCACACAACCCCCTCGGTTCAATGTGAATTCCCATTGAAGGTTAGTCAGTCACCTAAATTATCTTGGAAAATTTCCTTGTCTGAGGTAATTAGTCAGCTTTTTCTTGTACATTCTGTGTGCAATCTTGCACACTCACAACTCTCTTTCCTCTCATTCTTTTTCAGCTGCATTGTCTCTCTTTGCCATCTTAAGGTTGCTGTTGTTGTTGCTTTAGAATTATGCATTGGCCTTAGCCCTATTGTATGGTTTGTTATTGTTATAGATATACCTGCACAGCCCTTTCCTGACCTATCTTGAGGATGCTGCTGTTGTTGTTTCGGATCATGCATTGACCTTAGCCCTATTGTATCGTTTGTTACTGTTATAGTTATACCTGCACAATCCTTTTCCTGATCAATTTGGGGCTCTATGCTTGATGCTTTGTTTTCTTATGCAGTCTCATTCTTTGTCACAGCTATACCTGCACAACCCTTTTCTGACAAAGTGGGGCTCTGTGTCTGATGCTTTGTTCCCTTATGCATTCTAATTCTTTCCTCTCATGACAGCTCGCCTGCCTTCACCTGTTGTGTCGTTTGGGCTCACAAGCTGGTTTTGAGCTTCATCAATCGCTTTTCTTTGTTCTGATTATATGCTTCACAAAAAAGTAGTCTAACTCTTTTTGCCTATCAACTCCACGTAAGTCATGGATCTGAGAAACCGGCAGTTCTAATCTCACCTGCCTCTACTTGACTTTCTACGCCCATATACGAAGGGTTTGGCCACCAAGCAAGCATGTTCAGTTGGATGTAATAGTAGGGGACTTGGTCTCACACGAGAGAGAGAAGGGGGGGGGGGAGAAGGGAGACCAAATGGGTGTATCTTACTGTTGAACTTTCAATTCCTACATTGCACTGGGTCAGCGGGTCGATAAAACAAGTGGCTTACCAGCTACTGGTTTCAGCCACTCTTACAAGTGGCCTATTGACAAGTGACTTACCACTAGCGTAGCCACACTCTCTCTCATTAAAAATGGGTTACCAAGTGACTTACCACTAGGGCAGCCACTCGATATAGAGAGGGAGATTTCATTTTTTGGTGTTTTTTTTTGGGGGGCGGGATGGAGTGCATGTGTGCATGCATGCATCGACACAAGATATTGGGCTCTTTGGTCTATCTGGACAATCTTTGCCACAATCATAAAGCCCCAGTAGGTGGATGTCTGTTTCCTATTGTTTCTCGATTCTCCTCAAGAGGGTAATCAACTCTGCACAGTAGATAACTTAATATTCTGGAAATTGTTTGCCCACTGTTTCTGGCATTCCCTTGATTAACCTTACTTGAGGAAATCAGCTTTGAACAGTAATTTGACTAGAAGTACAGTGGTGTCAGCCGAAAAGAAATGTTTATTGCATGCTGGTGTATTCAACATAGAAGTCACATGACCATGCATGTTGATGTTCTAGACGAACGTATGCACAGTCCTCGGTGTCAGCGGTCGATGCAAGGTTGTCTGCAGGCATCTGTATCTATAGTATGATATGCGCAGCACAATTGTATGCCAACAGGAAAATTAGCGCGTGTGTGTTTACTAGCCTTCCATATAAGAGTGGAAAAGTTGGATGGTATCCTGATGCCATATGTATGTTTGTCTTGCAGGCTCATCTAGTTGATGGCTGTTATGAGGAACGGATGCCTTATTTTAGTCTGGGAAATCTATGGAGCTGCTTTGATGAATGGAGTGCATATGGCACAGGGGTGCCCCTTATCTTACCGAGTGGAGAAACCATAGTTCAATATTATGTGCCTTATCTCTCTGCCATACAGATTTACCTCAGGCCCACGTCATCGTGCACTCTCTTTTCAAAGCACAGGTATGTGATGCTGCACACACAGTGACAGGCACGATTCATATTTTCAACTTCAGAAGGTTGTTACTGATCTCCTTAGATTGCACATGTTGAATTAACAATGTTAAGTTTCGATTACAGGAGGCCTGGTGATGAGAGCGATTGGAGTGAATTTAGCAGCGAGTTAAGCTGTGAATGTAGCAGTGACACTGAAGCTGATAAAATCTCTAGGCTTCAAATGAAGCCAGAGAGCTGGGAGACAGCAAGCTCAGCATCTTCAGGGAGGTCAAGTGTACTAGAAGAAGCTACTATAGACCAGACAGAGAGACATGGTGACCTGATTTTTGAGTATTTTGAGCGAAGCTCCCCTTATGGAAGGGCCCCTCTTGCAGGCAAGGTATGCATACAAGTGCTTCGAAGTTCTTGAAACCTTTGATATATTATCAGCTCACACTTGAGGTAGCTTAATATTGTTTTGCACAGACATCATCTGTAGCTGTACACAAAAAGTCAAATCTGGAATGCGATCATAGGCATGCATTGAAGTACTTGCCTGTGATTAATCTTTTGCTTATGCTTTAATCACTTCTATGCCGTGGGGGCCTCTGAATAGTCCTTTAAACTAGGTCCCTGTGAGGGCCTTTTCATATTCATATCATTATATGGTCTGCCATCTTTTGCTGGAATTGCCTACTTGCATATACCCGTTCCAAGCTCTAAAATCTCTTTGAAACAAGGGTGATTGACAAGCTGAAGTGCATCATTCTGTAAAGGTGGTTTGATGTTATTCTCTAAGATGAATTTACTGTTGTTCTGTATCACACTTTCACTTCAAAATTTAGTTTCAACTACAACAGGGTTTCTTGCCTTAAGCTGGGTTCCTTTTACAGATTAATGAGCTTGCTGCAGAGTTTCCTCTTCTGCACTCCCTGAAAAGCATTGAGCTTGCTTCAGCAAGTTGGGTCTCTGTGGCCTGGTATGGCAACTTCGAGTTCATGCATAGAATGGTTAATTCACTAGAAACATACACACTTTCCATTGCACATGTGCATTGAGGACACACTGGAAATGCAGGCTCCTTATAATTTCTTACACAAAGTCCATCCTCAACTGGTGCATAGACATGAATGTTAAGGACATATAATTTACATTACACACTTGTACATGTGTGCATTCATTGTACATTTAGATATGCAGATTTATATATGTAGAGTCTGCATATGTATGTGATCATGTCTATTCAGAAGGATAGAACATATTTTACTTTCATACTTCTTTACCTTGTACTGTTGTTGCTTGCTGTTGAATTCATATTCATTACAAAGTCTAAAAGCTTGATTGTATCTTAATATCCATTTCCAGCCTTTGATTGAAACTTAGGTTCACATATGTATTTGGCCTTCTTTTATAGGTACCCTATCTACCGCATTCCAACAGGACCTACCATGCGGGACTTGGCCACCTGTTTTCTTTCATTCCACTCTCTGTGGACTCCACCAATGCTGCAAGGTCAGAGAGCTGAAACTCGCAGATTCTTCTGGGCATTCTTACATCATGTACTTGGTTAGATTCTAGAGTTAACATGATATGCAACTTATGGGTTGACATTTGCTGTGTGTTTGTTTATCAAGTTTCAAATACTCCACTTGAAAAGGGGTTGAAGAAAAGGGATCATGTGGAGGAAGGAGGTTGCACATGCAATTTTACTGATGGGTTAATGGACAATGAGCATGATGCCATTGATGAATGTGGACCTCTTCATTCATCATGGAGGGTTAAAGAATCTGGCATGCTTGAGTTGCCAGCATTTGGACTTGCATCATACAAGCTGAGGGGTCCATTCTGGGCATCAGCTGCCCCTGCTGACAAGAGGAAAGCGTCCTCCCTAGCGAGTTCTGCGGATTCATGGATCAGACAACTCAAAGTGCAACACCCTGACTTTGATTTCTTTGCTTCAAGAGGAGGAATTAATGGAAGATGCTGAAAAACCAACTTAACAGGCACTAGAAAATGGTTAAGGAGAGTCTAAGATAGGCCTTCATAGAGAGGTTTTAGTCAGTTCTTTGGCACACATTAAAGGCAAGAGTTCAGAGGCCAGAGTTACTACTTATGTTATTAATGTACATTCTAACCTACAAATCCACATATTGGACTGCCAAACTCTTATCAGTGTGAGACTTATATTGCTCAAATTGTAAAGAGTTTCTTCGAGTCCTATTCCTTATGTAATTCCACTTTGTGTGAATCAGCTTACTAACATGTTGGCGCACTTTGTGAATTGATGACCTGATGTGCCGGAGGCACAATGTAATATGGGGCTGCTGTTTGAGGATGTAAAGCTCCACTGTATTTAGTTTCAAATGAATATAATCCCCTCTTCAAGTGTAATGTTCAAGTTTCCAACACAGTTTTGCCTAGTACTGAGTGCTTTCATTCATTGCATTTATTTTTCATACATGGATGATGCATAGGAGGAACATTGATTCAAGGAGCTAGACTTTCTTATACCGAGTATATTACAAATTGTCTGCCAAACTGTCTGCTAAATGATTGTTGCAACAGGTCAAAACCATGAAATTGATAGAAGTTATCTTATAGCATGATTCTGATAACAAGACGTGAAAAAGATTTAGGGAGTCCCTTACAACCAGCTATCATGTGTTTGTCCCTGCTTTTAGAATCTGAATTACTGTTGGTCTAGATGTATCAATTAAACGTCTTTGTGTACTATGTACTATGAATGCAAGCTATATCTTATGGGCAATGCTCTTTTTTTCTTTTTGGGTTTTTGCTTTGGGTTTATTGGCATTCACTATGTATTGAGTGCAGAACTATGTCTGAAACTTTGTAAGGAGTACAAAGCGCAAATAAACTACTGGCTTGATAAAATGACTCATATGATTTCATGTAGTCTGTTGATAAAATGACTCATGATTTCATGTAGTAACAGACTGTACTTGCACAACTTGATGTCCTACAATGTTAAATCATGTCTGACATCTTTGGATGAAGCACTTGGGTGCAAGTTCGAGATGAGTCTAAGAGTAAGAGGCCAACACCAAACAATCAAAAGCTCAAGACATTATCACTCATGGGGTAGTGTTTTCTAATAAGCCGGGGCTATCAAGTCATCATGTTCTTGCACCAGCAGCACATTAGAGGAGAAGGGAACTGCAAAATGGCCAGGCAGGCCGGCAGCCCCTTGCACCAAATGACAGCTAGCTAGGTATGGGGTCCCTCCCAAGTAGAAGCTCATGCTTTCAAAGACTAGTGAATAGATGAGCTAGGCACAAATTCCATCTTGGGGATTTGATCATTCTCTTGGTAGGTTGGTGGTTGAATTCATAGAGTACTATGTTCACTTGATGGCAAGTGGCTATGCATAGCCGATTGTACTGTACGTTGCACTAGATGGCTTGTGGAAATGGTTATTGAGTGGAAATACTTGGATGGTGGTCCTTGCCCTGGATGGCCAATACAATTGATGGGTGCGCAGAGATGCATGCGAGACTCTTTGCTAGAGTGGTAGAGTGTGATTTGGAGTATAACAAAGCTTGGATCGATATGAGACTATGGTTAGGTGAGCTTGAATGTCACATTCTGTTCTTTAGTTTCACACTGGGGGGTGTGTGTGTGTTTGTTTGGGCTGAGTTCGAATCCTAGGGATGGCTCAAGCCTCATCTGTCTCACACATATGTGGGTCTTGGCACCTTAATAAAGATCTCACATTACAAAAGAAAAAGTAAGGGGGAAAAAAAGTAGCCCCCCTTTTGGAGAAAGGAAAAAAGATAGCCCTTGCTTTTGTGAAGAGAGGAAAAAGAGCCCTTCATTTTGTGAGAGGTAGTGTGATCTCTAGGATCAATTATTTGCTTTTTCTGGCCACTACACATGACTCTTATGAAATAGCTAACACACTACCTTTACCTGACAATGAGAAGAATATTGCTGCCAAAAAGTGGAAGGATTTCGCTAGAGCTTGCCTTAAAGGAAAGAGAATCACATCCTAAAACTGATGCTAATTATTGCAAGAATAAGATTGACTATCACATGCATTGTGTGCAAACATTCCCATTGGAATCACATTCTAAGTCTAAGGGGATATTAGTTTGATCATTGTGATGCTGCACACAAGTGTAGAATTCTAGCTATTATGTGGTTGAAAGCTCTTGTCTTTTGTCCATACGATCTAGTTGTGTCTAGGGGCATAATGTGCAAATCTTTATAGATGATGATGCATCACATAATTGTAATTTAGTTAATGGCCTTAGGTTGAAGGAAGCCTTTAGCATCCATTGCATGTGATTTAGTTACCTCAATGTACTTTTAGCCCTTAACAAGATCTTCAATATTTATTATCTAAAACTTTTAGAGATTCCAAAACATTAATGAAATATTTGAGTGACCATGAGCATCTACTTCATTGTAGTTAGCAAAAAAATAGTATTTTAGCCAACTTTGAAGCTTATTTTGATACCTCACCGTCAAAATTAGTAATACATCATGAGAATATTTATTACAGAACTTTTTTCTAGCTATAATTGTATAGAGCTAATTCTCAATACTTAGAAAGCTATTGTCTCCAAAGTAGGCCACAAAACATATCCACATTTAGTCAAATTTCCAACTAAAACTTGACAATAAAGACCTAACTTTCCAACAAAATGACTTTCAACTCATTTGAAATTTGAAATTTTAGATTATAAAAGACCCACAACTTGTCTTAGGATGGTTTTAACTAAATGTATATATTCATAAAGCTAATTTTAGCCAAAGATGGCTCCTTAATTCAATTCTCAATTATATGTAGAAGTATGCTTTGTGGTCATTTTTAGGTATTAGTTTGACCAATCTATGCTTTGTTTTAGATGATACTTAGCTAAATCTAATCTGTGAAGCACAAAAAGATTTTTTGATACCATTATTTGAGCATATTTTATCTTGTCATTATGCTTAGATACTCCTTTCTTTATTTAGAAAGCTATTCATATTACTACAAGATTATATAGCAAGGTCGAGTCATCATTACCTTACATAAATGTATCCAATCAAACATGCATTTATTCTTTAACATAAAATGTGCATATCTACATGTATCTATGAGTCCATGCATATGGACTTTTTAATCAAAAGTTTATTCATCTTTACAATGTCTTTTAATTAGAATATCATGCTTATACATTCATATTTGCTAGACATTATTTGTTTCATGTCTTCAAATTTGAGCTTAGCATCATTGGGAAAGTAACCCATTTGAATATTCTTTATTCCAAAGTTTAGGACATGATTCCTAAATCCCAACAATACTACTCAAGCCAATAAGAAAAGTAAGGCTATGGATTTTAAAGCATATGATTTAGTATGGCTTGGAATTGAAATGAGAAGAATAAAGTTTATTTGTAGGCATCCAAAGATTAAATTACCTCAAAGATATTATAGACCTTTTTGTATTGTTCACAAGATTAATGATTTGGTATGGCTTGGAATTGAAAAGATAATAATAAAGTGTATTTTTATTATTCCAATGATTAAATTACCTCAAAGATATTATTGAAATTTTTGTATTGTTCACAAAATTAATGATAATGAGAATTCCATTTGGATATTTCACCTCATTGGTAAATTGATAATTTATTTCACATTAGTTTATTGAAACCATTTAAAAGAACTCTATCCATAACTGAAATTGTGGATGATCCTCCTCTACTTGTCAATAATACAAAAATCTTAGTTCTTGAAGTTATTCTCGACTATGATGAGACTACTACCTATATAAGCACTCATATATATCTGGTGAAATATAAGATTGATTCTGTTGAGATATCTTAGTGGATTCAAGAGCTATCTCTTTCATTATTGACCTTTGCATAAAACTCACAATCACATTGCATTCCAGGTCAAACATAGATTCACCACATGAGATAATGTTTGAAAAATCCATTTTCATAGTGGATACGTAGATTCACTACTACATTAAGCAACATATGTTCATAACCTTTCTTTCTATGAGATGGGGTTTCTATTTTTAATTTCTCTCCATTGATTTAGTGTAGATTGTTGCATGAGGTAACACTACCATGCAATTGGTCACCCATGCTTTCTTGCTTTGTTTTTAAACAATTGAGGTAGCACTAGCATCACGCATGCTTTCTTGCTTTGTTTTATATCAATTGAGGACAATTGTTTTTAAACCCACACAAAATTTTATAAATATAGTCTTCAATTTACTGGATTTATTTTTGCATATTTTATTATTGTCTTTCTATTGTATGCATGACATGATAATGGCTTGTCGCACATACCTGCATATGATATTGGTTGCATTGTTCTAGGTGGATAGATGGGATTCGATATGTTTTGTGTTTTGGTAAACAAATTAGTCTGAAAACCCTATAATCTCCCCCCCACCCACACACACTTCTGTGCTAGACTTTTGTAAGCTTTGAGTATGTATGTGCAACATAGACTTTCTACACCATTGAGCTCTAAGGGGTGTTTGAAAACCCTATAATCTCCCCCCCACCCACACACACTTCTATGCTAGACTTTTGTAAGCTTTGAGTATGTATGTGCAACATAGGTTTCAATTAGTAACGCTTTAGCTTTTTTAACATTCCGGTTTGGAAGGAGAGAAAGGGGGGCAAGAGAGAGAGAGAGAGAGAGAGAGAGAGAGAGAGAGAGAGAGAGAGAGAGAGAGAGAGAGAGAGATTCTAGAAAGAGGAGAGTAGGGAGAAAAGAACAGGAGAAGAGAGAGGAGAGACAAAGTAGAAAGAGGAGAGAGAAAAAGTGGAGAGAAGAGAGGAGAGACAAAGTAGAAAGAGGAGAGAGGCAAAGTAGAGAGAAGAGAGGAGAGAGAAAGTAGAGATAGAAGAGCAAGGAGAGAGAGAAAGTAGGGAGAGAATAGTGAGAAAGTAGAGTAGAGAAAAGAGAGAGTGGAGAAAGGAAAGTAGGGAGACAATAGAGAGAGGAGAGAGAAAGTAGAGAGAGAATAGATGTAGAGGAGAGAGAGGCTGTAGAGAGAAAGCAGAGTAAAGAGAGGAGTAAAGAGGAGAAAGAAAGTAGAGTAGACAGAGGAGAAAAAAAGCATGTGTAGAGATAGGAGAGTAGAGAGAGGAGAGAAGAGAGAAAATGAGAAGAGATAGGAGAGTAGAAAGAGAAGATAGAGGATAGAGGAGAGAGAAGAGAGAAGAGAAAAGAGAGAGTAGAGAGGGAATAGAGATATGAGTGGAGAGAGAAAAAGTAGAAAGAGGGAAAGAGATATGAGAGTAGAGAAGAGAAAGGAGAGAGTAGAGCACAAGTAGAGAGAGAGAAATAGTAGAAAGAGAAGAGAGAGGGAGTACAAAGAGAAGAGTAGGGAGAAAGTAGAGAGCGAAGAGAGAGAATAGAGATAGAGAGAGAGAGAGAGAGAGAGAGAGAGAGAGAGAGAGAGAGAGAGAGAGAGAATGTGTGTGTGTGTGGAGTACATATATTAGTAGGACGCTTGTATGGGCATCTTTTAATGGCTATTGTAGCATGAGATTAGTTATCTCGATACCATAGCTTTGCACTTCAATGTAGCAATACAAGTTAAATGCACACATGAAAAGAGGAAAGAAAGACAAAAGAATTATTGTGCACTTATTCTTTGATTGATGAAATTTTGGTTGTGCATGATGCGTTTAGTTCTTAGGTTATATGTTTCATATTCATATACTAATGCATAACCATTGATTGCCTTTTGATGAAGTGTATGAAGGATCCAAGATGTACGCTAGATATATTAGATTCTTTCTTGGGTTTTGATAAGAGTGAGTCAAGTGAATTTTTATGATGTTTCTTGTGCAAGATGGGAAGGACATGCATTTATCCCTCAACCATGTAGAAATGCCCATATTTAAGAGCCTTAATGGCTATCTATTAGGAGGTGCTCTTATGTGTGTGATGAGGTGATGCATTTGTTACTTTGTTTGGGGTAAACTCTTGCTTAAAGAGTTCAAGATGGGTAATTCTCAAGATTACATAGACATGCTATCATTATTTATCTTCTTTTAGTGTTGAATATATCATTGTTGTGTATTTAATTAGTCTAGGTACAATGGCTGCAATCCTTACTAAAGAGTATAGAGAGAAGATTATGAGACATGTATGTTGACAATTTCTATACTAGCATATAACCCTATTGCAAGATATGAACTAGCATGTACTACACATCTAGTGTTGATCAATTCATGAGAGAGTGAATACATGATGAGAGAGCTAATCACTTTATGAAAGTGGTTGCTTTCCATGATGAACTCCTCTTTATAGTATGGGCTAGTGTGTGCTTTGTAGTAGAGTTGTGTGTTGTCCTCAATTTGGCTACATGTGGACATAGCATGGTACCCCACCTAGCTACTACTAGTTATGTGAGATAGACCCTTTTGCAGATAGACTACAACGAGAAGGTAAATCAGTGAGTTCAGTGCATTCATTTGGAGAGCTTTCAATGGTTATGTGAGAGGTAGACATAGCCGCGTTCCTACAAATGAGAGATAGCCATATCCGCATTCCTAAAAATGCTTCAAACAATAGGGATTCCGTTAAGTCTGTCATGCACATCTTGTGAGAGCGATGATATTTTGGTTCCATTGCCGAGACAATCGACAAAAACAAGCAACTAGGCATGCACTCTCTATGCCGAGTGATAAAATAGGAGCTTGTACTTCGAATGTTGCAAGTAGTCTAGGATGAGCTAGTCGAGTAGTGATCAACTCAGACTTATGTGTGGAATTGTCATAGAAATCATAGATAGATTTGAATCTTCATGGGAATGTAGAATGGTGATGTTTAAGGTCGAAACACTTAAGTCTCTACTTGTCAATGAAAAAACAAGAGTATAAGAATTATAAGTAAAGGGCTTGAAAGAGTCTATGAGTTCCTCAAAAGCAAGGTTTCTTGCTCTTTCTAGGATCTAGCATTGGATTTTTGTGTTTTGCATTTTGTAAAAGCTTGTGGAATAGAAGAGCTATAGAAACAAAGTAAGACAAGTAAGAGAATACCACATTGGAGTATAACGGAGCATGAAAGTGGAGTAGAAGTGGAAGCACAAGTAGAAGTAAGAGCTATGGAGATTCAAGAAAGAGAGAGCAAGATGGTATGTGGGAACTCCAATTGTCACAATGTATGACCTTCCTTCCCTTATTCTATTGTTGTATAAAGAATAAACAATAAAGTAACAATGATATGTGGCCACCACTTGCAGTGTATAGGTGTGTGGGGAGTAAGTACAAGTAAATGTAGGTGGCTAGGTATAGGAAATCTTTAACCCCCAACAACCTCCCACTTAAAAGATGAATGTGCATGAGTGTGGAGAGAATAAGAAAAATGTGACAAAGTACAATGTGCACATATCTATACAATAGGATGAAGAACACATGGATCTGTATTCTCATCGATCAAGATCTTGATAAGCTCTATCTGGTTGCCTCAACCACCTCTCTAATAAAGTGATAATGAACCTTAATATGCTTGGTCTTCACATGAAAAACCAGATTACATGCCAATTGAATGGCATTCCTAGAGTTGGAATCAATATAGGAGTCGTAGTCATACCAAGGTCTGCCACTAAACGGCCTAACCATAGGGCCTCCTTGTAAGCCTTAGTGGTTGCAATATACTCAGCCTTGGTAGTAGACATGGCTATGCAATTCTATACTCAACATCCAAGAAACAACACCTCTAGCAAAAGTAAAGATATAGCCAAAGGTGGACTTTCTACTATTTTTGTGTCATGTATAATCAAAGTCTATGTAGCCCATGACTCTAGTATCCTAGCCACCATGACAAATGTACATATTTGTAATGTCCTTAAGATATCTTATGATACCCTTCATGGTGTCTCGATGTCACCTGCCATGTGTCACCACACATAATGAGCCACAAATCCCACTGCAAATGCTATATCAAATCTAGTGGCTATCATGGTATACATCAAGCTACCCAACAACGAATACATACGAACTCTTGGCCATCTCATCATTCTCATCATTTGATTGGGGGAAATCTACCTATTTGACTAACCTTCACATGAGAAGGTAATGGGAAATCAATAGCCTTACCAACCTACATATGGAAGAGCTCAAGGGCTTTACTTTATGAATGTACTCCTTCTGGACAAGTACAGGATTCCCTTAGAGAAATTGTATGTAATGTGAATACCAAGTACATGAGAGTTAACCCCCCATGTCCTTCATCCCAAAGCTCTTCTTGAGTTGAGTCTTCAAAGCATCAAGCTCATCTCATGAGCACTCCCAACAATCAGCATATCATCAACATGTAGCACCAAAATGATAAACCTACCATCATGAGCCTTCTTCGTGTAAAGAAACGAATCCATATCAGTACGGGAGTAACCCTCTCAATGCATAAATGTATCAAACTTACGATCCCATTTCCTAGGTACGTGCTAAAGTCCATAAAGACTCTCTAGATGCATGCTTAAGTCCATAAATTATGTGTTCCTTGTCCTTTTCCTCAAAGCCCTTAGGCTATTGCATAATATAAATGTCCTCATGCAAGTTCCCATGAAGAAAAGCCATTTTCATATCTATCTGGTACAAGTCTAAATCCATATGCGGCCAACACAATACATAGATACATGGAGTCTAACCTAGCCACAATAGTCATATGCTCTTCGTCCTCAGAGTACAAGCTCATGCACACTTTTAACATGTAGGCACTCACCACAATCATTGGGTCCCACACACTTGGTTGCTTAGGCAATACACACTCAAACACTAGGGCACCATAGAGGACACGACTTCTTAAGCTAAGGCACACACCTCCACTTATTCCCCTTAGGGAACACACTTTCATGCTAGTAGGCACTTACCACATAGATCTTACCCTATAGTGCTCTTAGGGCATCATCAAATAGAACATATTAGGGTTTTCTAAATGTTCCTAGACACATAACAAGAGCACCTTAGGGGTGTAGAAACTGACTCACATCGTGCTCATAAAAACCCTAGGCACAATCCACTTAGGATACATATACATGCAAGTAGGGAAGTAAACCATGTAGGATTATTAAAGATGTAAGAACATTACATTTAGCACTTTTGGGGAAATTTTCACCTAAGACACCCACACATGCTACCTCAAAGAAAACATAGCTTAATGACTAACCAAGTACTCATAAGTCCTTTAGGTTCACATGTTGTACTCCCTCTTCGGGTAGTTCGATTTTCTTAGGTAACCATAACCTCAGGGTTAACTTAGTGGTGCACAAGCCCTTAACACTTTAGGCATATTGTGCCTAGGCCAAAGAGTTAGAAGCTGCAACAAGCTTACTATGACATGCCCGCTCTGAGACAACCTCAATGACATGAATTAGTGGTCCATCAAGATGATTTTCTAAACGACGCCACTCAGTACTCTTTCAAATAACACGAGGTTTTCCTCCTATACTCTCTCCAGTCCACTTTGCAACAACAGAAGGTCTTGGCCATTCCCATGAGGATCGACCTGAATTTCAGGTTTTAAGTAAACTAAGGTCTCCTATTTAGATTAACTAGCATTGATCTTTGAGCCACTGCATTTTCATGTCAACTCAAACCAAAGCAAATCAATACTACACTTGGTTCATACCGAGTGACAAACGAGGGGGAGCAATATGCATTGATCCCCCTATTTGTAGGGTATTTTCTCGACTCTGTTATTCTAAAACGGCATTTGATTGGTATCTACACTATCTATATTAGACGGGGTCACTTCCTAAATCTACTGCCCTAAGTAAAACTCTCGACTCACTAAGACCACCATCCATAGAATGGATCCATTGGGGATCTCGCCCTCTTGATTTCCTCAAGGTTTGTTTTATTTATCTAATTATCCTATCACATTTACGTTGTACATGAAAAATCAAATTCCTTGATTCGTCCCTTTAGTCTCAGTATTCATTCACATAATTCAAGTCATAATACACAAATTATGAAAAAAATCCTTTGGAAAAAAACTACTTTTTTATTTAATAAAGAACCTTATACAAGTGTTCACCTTCTGTCCATACGAAAGATTTACCCGAGAGTCTTTATTTTACCAAGATTCCCACCCTTAACTAATACCGAGACTCTCAGGAAGTCCAATCCTGAGTCATGTAGGGGTTTCAATGAATCCTAGGAGTCTAAGAGTTTCCTGGCTAGATTCCCCCTAGCACTCTCAACTCCTCTTGCCCAAGGATGATGCCAAGAGGCATATTCCACGGTGGATTCCGTGAGGTTTTGCGGTGGATTCCGTAAAACTATATTTATTTTTCGGGGCTCGTACACAAGGTGGATTCCTTGTGCGAAAAGTTGATGGGGACGCCTGTCCTTTTCGGGCATCACGTTAATTTAATGTGCAAGTGGGTGATTTCATAACGGGTGATTCCACAAAATACATATTTAAATTAATGGACGTTTATGAGTTTAGAGTGTGCACTTGTATTAAATTAAGGTTAGGACAAAGTTCCAACCTATTTATTTATTTTTTAGCTGAAGACTGCTAGGTATTCACTTTTGTCGGTTTATTTTTATTATTTTCTAACAATTGTGAATGCTTCAGTTGTTGATGTGTAGAGCAGGCAGCAGTGGCACTGGGAAGCACTGGGCCAATAGCGTGTATTCAAGTTATTTAGAAAAAATTATCATTTTTTATGGGCGTGCGTCTTAGGCGTGGCGTCAATATTTATTTTGATGTGCTTATTTATTGAAGTGCTTGACATATATTTATTATTTTGTATGCGCATGGGTGCACGATTTAAATATTCATTATTGGTCATTGTATTTGGGCACATCCCGACTCTTGGGATACTCATCCGTTTTATTCTTCATTTGGACAAAAGTAAACACAAAAACTAAAGCATGCTAATTGTAAATTTGGGCTATTTTTGAGCTTGGAGATGAATAAAATATTAAATACATGCTTTGTGGAGTGCTCACACAAGGCATGGGGGGAGATTGTATCCAATTTGTCTTTTTGCTTCATGTCGTGTAAGTCTATGCTCCTGGATTTTGAGCAAAAAGTAGAGTTCTTTGTTCTTGGGGACCTTCTGGTGCTCGCTATGTACGCATACGGCATTTGATTTGCGCACGAGTTGTATCAGAGCAAAGCTGAGATCGAGGGCTTCCAATCTCTTACCATCTCACACGAAGGCAAAGCTCTTGGAATGAACAGGCTCTACAATCAGTATCGTGACAATCCATCAATATTAGCGCGTTCCTGGCGGTGAAGAACCCCCTGCTACGTTATTGGATCGCAAAGAACCACCCTCTACTAACGGAGGACCACCCGGAAAGCTTCTTCATCAACACGTTTTTTTTCCCCCTCAAAGTAGCAGAGAAGAGAGATAAGTTACTTGAAGCTTCAAAGCTTAATAAGCTTTAAACAAAAAAGCTTAGTCTTCGAAATCCAACACATTACGGTGGCAGCATGTATTAGTTGTCGCAGATTGCGATAACGATATGCCACTGTCTTGATCAATTTGTTTAAAACCATTAAGCTTTTATTAAAGCTTAAGGTTATTAAGTTTTCTAAAGTCTAAAGGTTTCAATCTCTCCCATAGCAACAGTTCACACTGGTTAATCCCAAACCGGTTTTTAACCTCTCTGCAAGCTCACACTTGCGTTGTGACATAGACGAATTCTAGCAATCAGAGAATCACACGCAGACTATACGGAAGAATTATATATGTGGAAGAAGACTGGCATCAATTTTCGTAACCGCGAAGAAGAAAGATTACTAAAAAGTCATTTAAAAAAAAAAAGAGAGAATAAGCCTTGTAAACCCAACCTTGAGCTACGCTCATCCCGCTAACAAGATTTCAAGCGTGTGAGGTTGTTTGAAATTTTGCAGGATGATTGATCAAATTATGGAAGATTTTATGGCTGAAGGTGATTTACCGGAACCAACAACGGAGAAAAAACTAGACTTAATTATGATGCAGCTTCAAGAGGAACGAAGAGCACATCAAACTTTGCAGACTCAATTGGCCACTCTTCAACGGTCTACTACCAATCAAGATGGACCATAACCTAAAGATGTTATACGATGCACAATCAATGCGAAGCACAATCTATTCAGAAAGAATCCAAGATAAGTAAAAGAAATTTCAAATTTCATGCTTTCAATGGGTTACGTGATGGAAAGACTATACTTGCATTTATCAGTCAATTTGATGATTATTTCCATGAAGAAAAGTATGCCGAAAAAGACAAAATTAAGTGTGTCACTAATCATTTAGTGGACAGAGCATCGCTATGGTGGACTATTGTCCGCAAAAGCATTGATTGTCCTACTACTTGGGGGACGCTTCAAAAGAGATATTTGTAGAATTTTCTTTCACACCAATTCTACGAAAAAGCAATCAAACAGTGGAACCTTCTACAACAAAGAGATCGCGAGCCTATTTCACAATATACCGAGCGTTTTTGGAATGCTTTATTGCAACTTTGAATGCTCAAAGATGTACCTGAGGCGACCCATAAGTGCAAGTTTATGTCTGGTTTGCTTGGTCACTTCTATGTGGAAGTGAACATGTTCAAGCCAACGACTCTCGAGGATTATCGCATATTTAATAGTATTGCCAAATCACTAAATACAGTAAATATATAGTGCATCGACCCATGTACAACTGATCACCGATGTGTGTGTGATTGCGCATTGAATTTATCCTTAACAAAACTACTTTCAAAATAAAAAACTTGGAAATACTCACAATGCAAATCATGGCAAAATAGAATATCAAATATCAGATTTGGCATTACAAAACTATGAAATACACAGTAGATAATGCATTGCATGAAGTACAACTAGAGCTAGGCAAAATTTAGCTCCATTTTGTAGACCACTGCTATCAAATACTTGAAGGTCTACTGGAAAGATAAACCAAAACTAAGCTCCTTACAATCTACAACCAAACCTAAGCTAAAAACATAGATCCAATTACAATATAGCTTCTTAAAGCATATTGTTGACATTAAGATTAAATGCATCCTTGTTGTTGCGGATCCTATGAACAAGAACCATATCTATGGGCTTAATAGTGATACGTCGGGCATGAATGGCTAAAACTTGAGAATCACCCATTAGATCAATCAAGTAACTTTCAGCTACTTCTTGGAAAGCAAGCAAGGCTTGTCTTGACCATCGCCCCACATTCCTTGCTTGGTTCCTTGAAAAGAACTTGTGATGATGTCCTAACTGCAAATCTTGCAGTATTTCTTGCACCAACCTAGAGAATGGTGCCTTAGGAATAATCAAGTTGGCACTCTTCTGGAATTTCCTTATCTCACGTAGCGCAGCTATGCCTGGTCTCCATCTTCGCTTCTTATGTGTTGGAGGACTTGTATTACGAGCTGGAGTAGTAGTGGGAGGTGGAGCAACTATAGCACGTGGACCACCATTTCTGGACAATGGCGAACCATCATTATTGACCACACTAGAGTAGCACCACCATTATTAGTTGCAGTGGGGCCACCGTTGTCGGCCCCATTAAGGGACCTTTGTCACTCACAATATGCTCACTAGATTCAGAAGAGTGTTGATCTCTTGCTCTTGCAGGCGCCTTCTTGATGCCATGGTTGTGATAATGAAGGATAGAAAGGTGGAGGTAGAGTGAAGAGTAATGGGAAAAAATGAAAGGAGAGACTTGACTTAAGTACGAAACTGTTAAACTTACTGTGGTATAAATGAACTTTAACATTAAAAAACAATGTTCAAAATCGACTTTGAAAAACATAGTGATAAACCTTCAAAATTTTAAACAAAATTTGCAAGACATCTCATATTAAAGATGGGAGTATTTGTGTGTCATATCCTAGGTACCTATGCTCTCTCGTGGACTCTAAATGCATCAAAAGTATTATCTTTATCTAGGTCTCCATTTCTTGCCATCTCTCTCTTGGGTTGCCAACCATTCTGCATGGCGTTGTCTAGCTGTGTTGTTTTCATATCTTGCTTTTCTCACTTCATATATTGCCCTACTTATAAATTCTGCTTGAGAGGTTTTGGAATTCTTTTCTTATTTCTCGTATCGTATCTCTAATCTCCTATACCACCATTGTAATAATTGCCTCATAGAATTGGAATCATTGATGCCACCTCCATGATCAATTGCCTTTCGAAAAGCATAGCGAGCTTGCTAATGAGATTGTTCCATGCCTTGAGTTGACCATACTACCAAAATTCCTTGATTTGCAAAGTATGGACTATGTGCTTCAAGTATATGATGCACAAGAAGAGAGATTAGAAACACAAAATCATTTGAAATGATTATATTTTTTTGTAATGGTGACAATATTGACCATGTAGTGTGTTATACTATTTGTGGTCCATACCTCCACCATGGACTTATGAAATTTAGCAACTATCTCTTTAAATGTATTGGCATCACCATCCCTAAACCTCAACTTTTGTAAGAGAGCTGCTAATCTATCTAGGTGTATCCACACTTCTGTCTTTGCAATCCTTGTTCGTCCCCCATTGCTCCAATCTGGAACAGTAGGGTGCAACTTTTTCCATGCTTCATACTTCTCTGGTTGTTTTACGAGTATATTGCCTTCCTCATCTCGAGGTGGAGATATAAACTTCCTAGCCTTGGGTCCACCAAAGCATGGTTTACAACGGATATTTCCACCTTTTCCCGATTGTAACATTCCCGCTTCTCAAATTACGGGACACGTCTTAGCAGTCCATCGAGAGATATATCTAGAAGATGCCACCCGGCACTCCCAAGGAATGACACGGGGTTTGCCAAACTAGGGTCTCTCGAGTCTGCCTCGCAACAGAACTTATCCGGTCGTTCCCACTAGGATCGACCTGAAGTCCGGGTTCCTAGAAGTCGGGTCCTCCTAGCAGCCTTCTAGCGTCGATCGTCGATAGCCGCTCCACTTTGCGTGGATACAACTGGACCAAGGCAGACTCATACCGCACTTGGTTCAAAGAGAATGGGAAACGAGAGGGATGCATTGCTCAACCTCTCTGCCCGTAAGGCATAGTCCCATTCCGGTCCCCTAAAATGGCATGAATCAGGTTTTTAACTTACAAGTTCTAAGGTCCTTGTCTATCTAACATTCGCATCAAATAAATTCCATTGAGGAAAGCTCTTGGCTACCCGAGACCACCCTGCCGTAGGATGGACCCAACGGTCACATCCACCACGCTTCCCTCGGGGGTTGTTTTAGTTATCTAATTACCTACCACATTATGTTTGACACATAAAAGCAGGTTCCTTAATTAACCCGTTAATCATAGGTTCCTTTACGTAAATTAGGGCATAGACACAAAGACAAGATAAAACAAGATCAAACACTTTCTTAACTTATCTTCAGATTAATGTTTGTATCCTGCCCATACAGGAGAATTAAGTGTCCCTCTCTGCCTCCGCAGAAATAATCCTTCCGTATCCCGAAAATAAAAACCCAAAGGTTTATCCTACCAAGATTATGCCTTGTAACTAGTATCAAGGCCTCGAGATCCTATCTCGAGTCACGTAGAACACTTGTGTAGGGTCCGAAGGCATTGGGATTTACGGCCAGAGCCACCCTTGGCACCCAAGCGTCCTTCTACGCCAAGTAATTTCCACGGAGAGGCCTCTTGCAACGGGTTCGGTCCACATACCCGGTGCGGATTCATAACCCCCTTGGTTAGGGTTTGGCGGTTCGTGGGGGGTAGCTAGTGCCATCCTTCCTTAACTATCCCTTTAGGAAATCATCCACAGCTGAGGCAACCAACCTAATAACATTTACTAGGAAAAACATCCCTTCTGTTCCCATGGTAATTTATCCTTACAACTCCTGCAATGAAAATATAATCACTTGGATATTCATCCAAAACCACAACCAATCCTTAAGTATCCTTTTGGAAACAATCAAGCTGAAACAACCAGCCTAACATCCTTTAACTAGGAAAACATCCTTTCCTAATCTAGCAACAAGTAACCACTCTACCTAGCAATCACTTTTTCCATCTTTAACAAGATCAACCTTCGTTAAAACCATTTCAACAGTTCCAAGCAACATGCTTAGCATAAATCACCTACCATAAAGTTCACTCTCCCCCTTGGGTTAGGGCTTTGCAAGGTCAATTTAACAAATTTCTTCTAGAACCTTTAAATGATCTAAGTGTTCTTCCCCTTGATCCTGATTTGATCAAGGCTAACATTGTCCTATTGTTTCAAACATAGAAAAGTTTGGTGGTTTGTACAACATTCATGTTAAGGTGAAGTTCCTTTCCCTAATACCCTCAGCATTCTTCCTTAGGTCGATTCAAACCCGCAAGATCCGATACCTTGGGAATTGGGGTTTTCCCTAAGTTCGCCTTTGCTTGTAAGGAACAAGAATCTACATAGTCGAATGCCAATTCAACTCGTGCTTTTCGAGTTATGGACTGGTGATCCGCCCTTTCCAATGGCCTTAGCATCGGCTAGGTCTTCATAGAAAATTTTCCCTAGATAGTTTACCTATCTAACTCCTAAATGTTGTTGCGCATTGAGTCCACTAGTACGTCCTTATCCTAGTGTGTAAGTCTCCTAATTTTGATCCGCATTCAAACTATATTTACAAACTTATAATTTACCATAAATCCCGGGTCTTAGAAAAACCTGATTTTGATCTGCAGGTGTTGAGACATTAACAATTCCACTTGACTCGGTCTGCTTCTTTTCCCCTTTCGTAGCTCCCACACTCGTACTTTGATCGCGTCGAACCAGCTCTCGTCCTCCTTCCTTAAAGTGCGAACCTTGCAAGGAACTCCATAGCTTTGCTAGGAATTCGGCAGCACTCAATTTGAAGGGAATAGTGGCAATGTTCCCGCGGTTTAAGTAAGGGGAAAGGATGAGTAGGAACAAGGCTTAAGTAGGGGGGAGACCTTAGAAGGTTCTAGAACCTTCTCTTTCTCTCATTCTCTCTCTACCTAGGGAAGCATGCGATGGTGGCGCCGACTGTATCCGTGAGGGTGAATCTCTTCTTTGAGAGCTTCTCTCTCTCTCTCTCTCTCTCTCTCTCTCTCTCTCTCTCTCTCTCTCTCTCTCTCTCTCTCTCTTTGCCAGCATGATGACGGCCTTGATCGATCATGGTGCATTCTTTGAGCCAGGGGGGGTGAGGTCTCCCTCTCCCTCTCCACGTTATTATGCTTGCAGCCTGCCAGCTATTTGATTTACATGGCTGCTAGATCGAGATGACGATGAGAACGAGGATGAAGACATGAGTGATGATGATGATGATGATGATGAGTTGCACGGAGATCGTTACAATGAGAGATGGCGAGAGTCCCAGAGCTGGCGGCGGCAGAGAGACAAGTACGTTTTCTTCTTTCATTTTCTCTTTTTTGTTTTAATTAACTAAAACATACATCCTAGCCTTAATACTAACTAGCATTACTAACTAATGTTACTATCATACTTAGTATTCACACGTGCGGAGAGGAGTTTAAATGCGAGGTGTTATGCCAAAATGTATAGATGGGTTAAATTTTTTTTAAAATGTCGGAGACATTACATCGATTTTTTCTCATCTTTATTTATTTTTACTTGGCCCCATGCAATCCAACTTCAGAGAGGACTTGTTCTATCTTCTTGCATGTAGCATTAGCTTCTAACACATGCTGCATCTTGTATGCAAAGCATATATATTCATATACTAGCTTCTCAATTATTCTAACCAAACAATGCAATGTGCAAAAGTGAACCCTTGCTAATGGTATTTCCAAAATAGGGTGCCAGTTTGGATCCACCGGAATTAGCATTCCATTTCTCATGACTTTGTGATCACGTGTTGGAGCTCCTTGTTGTCCTACCTTAGCAAGCCATTCTTTATTTCCATCTTTTCCTTTCTTCCTAGTTTGAATGCAGTATATGCACGGAAATTTTGCATTCGTTGAATTTGATAAACCAAACATACACTTCAATGTTTTTAAATCACATGGAAGATGCCATTTAACTTGATAGTCCCCAAACCCCTCGATGTGTAAAATTGCTCCATTATTTTTCTATTGAATAACACTGGGTATATTAGTGAGGTTTAAAAAAACTTTAAGTACTTCATGGTCCTCCTTTGGTACTTCAAATGCTGCAAGCCACCATATTTCATTCTCTGACTGTACACTGAAGTATAAAGGATGGTTTTCATCGATGTTGGGATCCAATTGATGCCAGGAGGCATATTCCATGGTGGATTCCGTGAGGTTTTACGGTGGATTCCGTAAACTTAGATGACCGGGGCTCATACGCAAAGAGGATTCTTTGTGCGAGAAGTTGATGGGGACGCCTGTCCTTTTCGGGCGTTTCATTAATTTAGTGTGTACATGGGTGATTCCATAGCGGGTGATTTCGCAAAATGCATATTAAATTAATAAGCGTTTATGAGTTTAGAGTGCGCACTCGTAATAAATTAGGGTTAGGATTTATTTCTAACCAGTTGATTTATTTATGTAGCTGAAGACTGCTAGGTATTCACTTTTGTCGGTTTAATTGTGTTATTTTACTAACGATTGTGAATGCTTCAGTTGATGTGTAGAGATAGCAGCAGTGGCGGAGGAAAGCATTGGAGTCTAGCGGGTTTTTCGACCTTTGGACTATATTTTGATAGGCGCCACGCCTATATTTTGATTATGTCTATAGAGACATCGATTGTTTATTATTATTTTGTATGCGCTTATGCGCCTGGATATGTTATTTCTATTTGGACATTGAGATTGGGCGTGCCAGACTCTATGGGCACCGTCCATTAGCTTTATTTTCCTATTTTTGGTAGAAAGCAAACTCAAAAGCTAAAAGCTTGTCATATTTTTGTAATTGGGCTATTTTTGAGCATAAAGATTGGAAATATACATTAAATACATGCTTTGTGAAGCGCTCACACAAGGCATGGGGGAGATTGAACCCAATTTGTCTCTTGTCTCATGTCGTGCTTGCTTTTACATTGGTTTTTGTGCTAAAAAGTAGAGTACTTTGTTCTTGGGGACCTTTGGGAATTCACTACGTGAGCTACTTGCGTCCGATCTGCACACCACCAATGCTCGATTTATAAGTGTTATACTCACACGTTCAAGTTTTTGCCCCTTAATAATCTCACTCTCATCAAGTTTGAGGACAAACTTAAGCTTGCCTCTACATTCTTCCATAGACATATTGTAGAACTTGACCATAGCAATCTGAACCCTACATATATCCAATACAAAGTTGTTGGATGCATTCAATACAAATGTAACTTCTTTGGAATCATACTTCAATATGTGTGTATTTTCGAGATGCGTTGGCTCACCAATTAGTTCTAAAAATTTCTCATTTAGTTGTTTTTTAGCCTTCTTCACATGAAATGGTTTTGGCAGAGGCATTATTCGCTTAGTTTTGAAGACTTGCTTAAATCATGTATCCAATTGTTGATATAGCATACTACATGACTCAAAACTCATTCCCACCTTGTCACATAATCCCTGAGCATCTGTAGCAATAAACAAGTTGCTCACATCCCTAAGATGTTCACTTGCGATACCATCTACAATGTCCCTGAATTTACGATTTTCCAATGCATTTTTTACCATATCCTTGCTTAGGACTTTGGCAATAGTATCATTCTTTGCATGAGGAAACATATTTCTCATTGTAGCAGATTGAGCATATATCCGTCTATGATATTGTCCACTTCCTTTGGTTAATTGGTGAATTGGTTTAACTAATCGGATGTGCCAATGTGCTTCTTTGGTTTTTAAAGTGGGCCCAATCTCCAAAGCTTTTGTGAGCTTCCTCTTTATGTTTCGATTCTCCTTCTCCAAATCCATAACTTTAGACTGTAACCCCATATTTTGCACGTGTGTAGCCTGTATAGCATCTTCAATGACAAACATTGCTTGTTGTAGGCTTTGGTTCTCCCTATTCTTCTCAGTCAATAATCTATCATTTTCCATCAAAGACTGCATATTCCCTTATAATCTTGTCTGCATATTTGTCAAGGCTTGATGAACCCCTGCTAATCCTTGTGTGACAAGTCTGCATGTGTATCCATACAATCCTTCATTGCCTTTACAAATGAACTTTACAAATTATGTAAGCCCTTCAAATTGTGGTGGCCTTTGAGTGACTAGATCGGGTGGATAAATGCACCCATCAACCCAAAGGTCCACGCTTTTTTTCCCTACATTTCTTTCTTGTTACATCTTGTTTATTATTGCATCATCCCTTTCTACAGTTCTTTTGAATATTGGTGCATATTCATCCTCCAATTGAAAGTGAATATCTCTCTTTCTCTTGGTACGTCTTGCACTGCATCCTATAAAGAAAAATATATGCCAATTTTAACATTACACAATTACACCCCTTTGATTAATAGTAAGCTAAGGAGTCGATGCCAATTTTCTGATCAATAGAAAGAACATCTAAATATCTGGGAATAGCAGGTCAGTATCAATTCAACAGCATGCAACTAATTCTGGATTGGCACAATTGCACCCCTTTGATTCACTATATCTGTGTTCTTTTTTACCCATTTGGATCTTGTCTCTTTCTTTTTATTTCAGTCATGATAGACCCTAATTAACCCCTAATCTGCATGGAATCTTAGCTTTTAATCTACCTCTAATCAGCATCCAATATTATCTTCTAATCTATCCAAAATATTCTCTCTCTCTCTCTCTCTCTCTCTCTCTCTCTCTCTCTCTCTCTCTCTCTCTCTCTCTCTCTCTCTCTCTCTCTCTCTCTCTCTCTCTCTCTCTCTCTCTCTCTCTCTCTCTCTCTCTCTCTCTCTCTCTCTCTCAAGAAGAATTGATCAAAGATATTTAAACACATTTATACAGAAGCTTGGCTAGTGGAGAACAATAACATCATCTTATCTTCTACCCTAATTTACTCTCTATCACTCTATCACTTAACTTGTTAGTTCATCTCACACAATCCTCTCTCTCTCTCTCTCTCTCTCTCTCTCTCTCTCTCTCTCTCTCTCTCTCTCTCTCTCTCTCTCTCTCTCTCTCTCTCTCTCTCTCTCTCTCTCTCTCTCTCTATGAATTGACACTTACGGGTTAAACAACAACTATGAAGAATAATAACATCACAAAGATTTAAAAAATAAAGATACCTCCATTATCACTTGATTGCTTGTAGTATAGAGTGCTGAAGAGGAAGATATCTTATAGCACAGTACTGAAGAGTGAGATTGCTTGTAGCAGGGTAGAGAGTGTTATAGATAGAGATTATTTGATTTCAGTAAATGTTATCAAAACCATTCCTGAGATTTCTTATAGCAGGGTAGAGAGTGTTGTAGATAGTATTGAGTATTTCTTCAGAAGAATTCATATGCAAGAAACCATATTCTAGAGGGAAGGAGAAGAGTACACAAAATTTCGAACAAAGCTAGAGCTTTGAGAGGGAATGAAGAAATGCCCAGAAATAGGCATATACTTGTCCAAAAACAATAAAACTTTACAAGGAAACTCTGGAGTCAAAAAGGTGTCTTTGGGTAAAAAATAATCTTAAAATATGATGTGTACATCATTTTATATCGTTTTTTAACTTCCGTCCTTTTAAGAAGCAAGAATGAGAATGATTCTAATATATTTTCATGTTGAAAAGACATGGGAGCATTAAAGAGTCGTATATTAATGATTGGCTGCATTTTTACAAAAAATATAATTGTATTTTTTTAGTTATGAGGATTTTGAGAAAAAGTGACCTTATCCTACAGTTTGAGAATAAAATAATAGGTGAAATCTATTGAAAATACAAATACGAGATTTGTTTGATTGTAGAAGATCTCTTATTCTAATATTATTTTGGAATCTCTTTTTAGAGAGAGAGAGAGGTAAGAGAGACCCCTTAAGGGGCAAAAAAGAGAGTCCATATTTCTCCTAATGTGATGTGTCCTATCCGTTCATCTTGGTACCCACTGCACGTTAAAGCTGAATCCTAAAGAACATACACAGGTACCAAGCCCAACGTCAACCCTTACACATAGCAAGGCTTCAGCTTATTAAAGTTAACTTTATTTTTAAACTCTACCCCTTGCAAATATGCTAAAAGGGCTGTAGAGCCATTCTTTCATATACGTATAATTTTATATGGCCCATCCCATTTGGGTTCTAATTTTTTGGGAAATAACTCATGACGAGCATCATAGTACAGCACCAACAGTTGACCCCTTGCAAATATGCTAAAAGGGTTGTAGAGCCATTCTTTCATATACGTATAATTTTATATGGCCCATCCCATTTGGGTTCTAATTTTTCGGGAAATAACTCATGACGAGCATCATAGTACAACACCAACAGTTGACCCTTCACAAATTTATATTTCTTAGCCTGAAGATCGTGAAGTGCTTCCATTCTCTTCTTCTCTACCTCTTAATGTAATAAAGCCTGCAACCAAATTTCATCAAGATGTGCAAGAGAAATGAATCTTTCCTGCAATACTTCTACCTCGCCCAATAAATGATTGAGAGCAAATCACAGAGTGGGCAACTCTATCTACAATGGTAATACGCACTCTTTCCCATAAACCAACTCGAATGGGGTGTGGCATGTAGCTCTCTTGAGCATCGTATTATAAGCACAAACCACCACATACAATTTCTTATCCCAATCTCGCTTACTTTCAAACACTGTCTTGGATAAGATCCCGACAAGCTATTTATTTGTACTCTCAACTTGTCCATTTGCTTGCGGATTATAGGGGGTAGTTTTATTGTGTTTAATCTTCAAAGCTTCCGTCAAGGCTACTATAACCTTATTCAAGAAGTGTGTCCCTCGATCAGACATTATCTCCTTATGTCAACCAAACCAAAAAACAATATGCTCCATTAATGAAATGGGTTGTCTCCTTAGTGTTATCTTTCATCGTTGCCCGAGCTTCAGACCACTTTGTAAAGTAGTTTGTCACTACAATAATATAACCGTTCCACGTAGTTAATAAAGGGTATATTGGTCCAAAAAAATTGATACCCCATTTTTCAAAGGTTAATGTAGCTAAAATAGGATTTGGATATAGCTTACAATTCTCCCTGGCATCATGTCTTTGGCAGACAACACAGTGCTTAACATAACTAAAAGCATCCTGGAAGATTGATGGCCAACAATATCTAGCACAGAGAGCTTTCTGGCCAGTAAAATGTCCCCTACATGATGCTGAATCATGGCCTTCCTCTAGAATGAATGGTACCTCATCAGGTACTACACATCAACGATAAATATCATCCACACCTCTCCGATACAAGACACCCACTATAATCAAAAAGTGTAATGCTTGTTGTTTAATCTTTCTCTTCTTAGGCTTCGATAGAGCAGCCTTGAATCTCCTTGTAGATAGATAATGTGTTACAGATGCATACTAGGAAGGGAAGGAAGCTGTATCGATTTTGAATAGATCTTCAATGTCACTTCCTTCAACCAGAATTTCCTTTGGCTCCCCAAAATCCACAAGACATTCCACAATGCCTTGCAACTTTGGTGGCTTAGTCCTAATGTCATAATCGAACTCTTGCAAAGTGATTAACCACTTTGCTAAATGGTCAGGTAGCTATAACTTATTTATCAACACTCTAAGTCACTCCACCTTCATAAAGAATACTATCTTCTCATAGAGAATATATTGCCTAAATTTCTTTGTCCCAAAAACCATTCCAAGGCAAAATTTCTCCATATAGGTATAGTTGACTTCAGATATCCCCAATTTCCAGCTAGCAAAGGCTATTGGATGATGCCATTTCTCTTCCCATATCTAGGCTAAACAGCAACTGATACTATGCATTGTTGCAGCTGAAAATATATAAAAGATCTCACCTCTTCTGGTGCTTTTAGGATTATCATTTTTGCTAATTCTTGCTTCACGTCCTCAAAGGATACTTGATATGCTTTTCTCCAATTAAATGGACACTTAAAAGATAACAGGTTTATCAATGGCAATGTTGTTTCTGCCAATGCATTGATAAATCTCTGATAATATCCCACTAATGAACAGAAATCATGAACCTCTTTTGGAGTGCATGACAGAATCATAGCAACTATAACCTTTATCTTTTCACGGTCAGTCACACAATACCACCCAAGCTAACCACGTGGCCCATTAACAACCCATAGGGCACCCCAAAGATGCACTTTCGTGGATTAAGAGCAATGCAAAACTGTCTATAACACTCAAAACATTTCCTTAAAATAATCAACTATCTTTCCCTTGTGGTGGATGCCCCCAAATCATTGATGAAGAATTTCAACTCCTTTGGGGAGATGTCACCAAAAGTCTTATCAAATGTATGTTGCCAAGAACCATGCACATTGCATGACCCAAAGGCCATCATATGATATGCAAAGGTACCGACGAAGATAGCAATAAATATCATTTTCGGCTTATGTTTCTCTGCAATAGCCATTTGGCTGTATTCAGCAAAGCAATCCATAAATGAATAAATTTCCCTACCCACTAATTGATCTAAAATCTAATTAATAAATGGTAACGTATAGTAATCCTTAGACGTCTACTTATTAAGCTCTGTGAAATCTACACAAAGTTGAATCTGATTATTTTTCTTCTTCCTGATAATAACTAGTGAACACCACTCTGTGTGTTGAATTGAAAATAGCATGCCAACTTTCTGTAGTTTTGTGAATTCTTTGAATAGCCCTTCCCTTAGTTCAAAAGGCATATGTCTTACTTTTTGACGCATAAGGTGGCTACCTTCCTTTAAGGGAATGGTATGAACAGCCAAGCTAGGAGGAATACCTCTCAGCTCATCATCATAACTCCAAGTAAAGATGTCACGGAATTCCTAAATCGGGGACACATAGTCCTTCCTTTCTTCCAAACTGAGCATGGATCATTCATCGTACCAAGGTCTAGCTCAATTACATCTGCATCTCTTATCCTCTCTTGAGCCTCTATTGGCTCACTCAAAGTTACCTGATAGATATCCTCTGTAGTGGACCCCTCGTTGGATTCATCACTTGATTTAGTCTCACTACTAGTTGCATCCTCCAATGTACATATCTCTATAGAGGATAAAGGAACTCTCTCACTTTGAGGAGATTCAAGGTAGGTATCCACTACTACACATCTAGCACCTCTGCCAAAGATCAACCACCTAACAAGTATATTAACCTGACAATCCACTTGTAAGATCCATGGCAGTCTACCTAGCAATACTTGATAGCTAGGCCGCCCCGCAAATCTGATAACCCTATGTTGTCTAGGGAATTAACAACAAATTCCCAATCAAGTGGTTAGGCCAATGGAACGACATGTAGACGATTGCGGCTATGAGTCAAGTGCCTCGAATGTCCTTGGCAAAGTTTAAGATATGATAAAGCACTATATTGACATGATCACCGAACAATATAGGTAAATAGTTGCTGATGTCAATTTTCTTAAGAAGCAACAGAATTTGATAGAGAGATGAAGCCCTAAAAAGGGTGCCCCCTCAAGATTCAGTTGTAAGAAGTGTAGAGGCCAACATTTTCGTAGTAATTGTCAAAATGTTAATGTGACATATGCAGAAAGTCTAGCCACTTAGCTAGTACTTGTTGGGGCGCAAGATTAGTTTTCTCCTGCAAGGAAATAAACAACCTTGTCCAGCCAACCATCAAGTACAAGGCAATAATCTCTAGCAAGATGAGGGGTCGAAACAAATCCTACAAAGAGGGAAGGCTATTGTAGAGGAGTTGCGTAGTGGCAGTGGGGTCAACCTTATTGAAGCTATTTGTATCAATGGAATTGAAGCTTCTAATTTATGGGTCATTATACAGGAGGTCAAAAGGATAAAGAAGTTGATAAATAAAGACATGGTAAAACTTGTCGAGGAAACCCCTAAGTGAAATGATAAGGGGGCGCAAGTCCTTAATCTTGACGTGAAAGGTAGACCTCTAAAAGCCTCATGATAAAGCCAATACCAAGAGGGATAAGGAATTACCAAAGAAGAAGGCGAAAGCCAAGGAAAAGGCACCAAAGTCGGTTCAAAGACCAAAGGAGAGAACGGTCTAGCAAAAAAAAAAGAGCTCTTGCTAGCTATCATGAATTTGATTTATCAAGTTCTCTTTGTGAAGTTAAGCCGGATGTAAACCTCCTGTAGTTGATTAAGTTGTCTCCCAGAGTGTGTAAAGAGTTTAAGAAGATTCTTTGCATTGGGCATATCGTGGAACCCAGGAATAGCGCGTGTAGGAGATGATTGGTTTGAGGATGTTGAAAAGAATTCTCCAATGGTGGTAGCATATGTTGATGGAATATTAGTGGATCATGCTATTGTGGACACATGATCCGCTGTCAACATAATGAGTTCGGAATTGATGGAAAGGCTAGGATTAGAAATAAAAAAAGATACCTCCATGATTCTCTGAATGGTTGATGACAGTTTAAGATAACCTGAGGGTTGCATTACGAAAGTCCATTTGATCATTGCCAATGTGGAATTGAATTTAGGGTTTATTGCTAGCCTCCAACACTTGGTGGAGTAATTTGACTAGCCATAGGTATAGTCACACTAGAAGGAGTTAGTAATATGGGCACATTTTGAATCATCCTTCCTCTCCCATTGGGAGTACTTATGGGCATCCCTTGACCTCCATTTGTCAATGCCAAAGTATTTCCAACACCTAGACTCGAATTCCAGTTTGCCTAAGATGTATAGGCCACTTGTAATCGTGACTCTACCTCCTCTGCTCGTATAATAGCTGTATCTATGTTGGCAAGAGTAACATTGCTCAACTACATTGAAATGTTAAAGTCTAGCCCATTCAAAAAGTATTGCAAAACTAAGGAGTAGCTAGAATAGGAATATAGGTTTGTAACTTCCAAAATACTTTCTTTGATTTCTTGGCATAACCTCAAATGTTATTGTGAGGTTTTTGACATGTTACATTGAGAACACGTAGCCAATACTAACCTCCCCTTTTAGGGGAAAACTCTCTTCAAAAGGCCACAAAGAATACATCAATCATAGTCATGGTTCTAGCTTCTAGGCTGTGATACCATACTATAGCTCTCGTCCTTTCAGAGTCATTAAATAACATTATCAAGTGTCCTTCATCTTGAATTCAGTAGTTAAACATTAACTTTTGGAACTCATTAATATGAAGTTCCACATCTTCCTCTACTAACCCATTAAAAATGGGTAGAGGAAATCCTAAGGTTGGCAAGTCCCAGTGTTCCTACTGCTGGGATCACAATGGGTTGCGCCATGATGACCGATTTTGCTAAAGGAGTTTGGATTATGGGAACTATTACTCCAATCGAAGTGGGTTGACTAACTAAAAGAGGGAAGGACTAGAACTTCCTCCTCCTAACTGGCTATGCATGGGGCTAGGGTTACTAAGACCCCTCCCTTGTAAAGATATCAAACCACTCCTTTTTGCAGCAGAGAATATCTTCTAATAATTTTAGCTCACCATCTAGCTCGTTCTAGCTCTTTCTTGATTCTAAAGCTCGGCTTGATGGCCTTTTGGATCTATCTCACTACCCTTTGGCATACACTAATAAATTGCTCACTATTGACTGAATTAAGAGACCACCACTTATTAGCGGCTCGCAACAATGCACCACCTGCTAGGACCTAAAACGGGCCCGACATTGGCTCTAAGGTTCTAGCTAGTGGGCCTCTACTACATGCCCAAACTATCCCTCACAACCTCATGGCTAGGAGCGTCTAAGGGGTATACTACCCTAACCTCTAATGTAGAACTTTGGATTGTAATCCAATGGATAACCCTTCCCACACTCCTCAGAGGCAACAAGGTATAAAGCACAAATCCTTCCTTGGTGACCTTTGGTGATTCAATAAACCACTATTGAATTTCGAGCAAGACCTTGATAATGAATGCTATAGAGGGTGTCTTAGGGCCGTAAACTTGGACTTTTGCAATAATTCATAACAATCTTCCTTTGGGAGATCAATAGTCATCTTGAGTTTGGGGTTGGAATTTTGAGGAGAGGAGGAAGTCACCTTGAGGGCTATATAGGGCATTGCAAGTTGTATTTAGCTCCTACAGGGCATATACGAGATATTATAGGGTTAGGAGACCTTATCTTGGACTTAGAGAAGGTGCATACACTAAATCAGTGTGTTTACAAGGTGTAGGACTGTTCTAGATAACATTAAAAGAATATTTTTAAAATATTTTATTTTGATTCTAAAATTGAGCGTTATAGCTCATCCTAAAGAGATATTCATGGGCTTTGTTTTTCATCAAAAAGTTATTGATTGTGATATTAGAGTTAAAAGTTATAGCCATTTGGTTATCGAAGGGTCTACTAGGACTACACTATACTAGTGAGTAGAGATGGCCGAAAACAAGGGCAAGAATAAGCCTAATAATGATGTTCAGTAACAAATTAAGGAAGCACGTGAGGTAGCACCTGAGGCATGTCATGATGATGAAGATTCTCAAGAATATGGTGCATATAGTACTCTTAATACCACTATTTGTAACCATGAGACTAGGCATTCCATCAAACATATAGAGTTTGTAAATTGGATCAAGTCATTGAACTGTTGGTTCAATCCAATATGTAAACCAAGGAAGTCATGGAGCATATGGCCCAATCTATGAAGGACTTCTTAGAGAAGTTTACTTCTTCCACTAGAGATTCTTTGGACAAACTGAGTACTCAAATATCTATGCTTGTAGTGGCAACATGAATGGCAAACAAAGAGAGTAAAGGAGGAGATTGGGGAGACTTCTTTTAGAGCTTATGAGCCGATTTTGAGCATTCATGGTTCAAATTCTCCTCAAACCACTAGAAGCCAACCACCTACCTCCAGTCAAGTTTCAAACCAACTATCATAGGAGTGCCTCTAATCTTTCAAACATGGCACTTACATAGACATACAACCCCAAGTAACTAATAGACAGTAAGGCTTTGTTAAGAGAGGACTTTGTGATAAGATTGTGTTAACCAAATATAGTGGTTTTTCATCATCACCGGTTGATTTGGAGGAGTGAACTTTAAAGTTAGAGTCCTACTTTGACATTTTCCCTAGGTAGATGACCAAAAGATTCATTTTGCTATATTTCACCTTGAGGCCTTTGCTCATACATGGTGGAGGTACATTAAGAGGGAAAATCAACTAGTAGATAGTTGAGAGAAATTCAAAGTTAACATGGCTCAGGTGTTTGTATCTCCCATCAAGAAAGAAAAGTTAGCTAGAAGATGATATCAGTTGGACAAAAGAAGCCTATCAGTTAAAGAGTATACAAATCAGTTCTTAAATCTTACCATGTATGTAGAGAGTGTGAGCAATGCTGCAAAGTTGCATAAGTATATCTATAGTCTGGAACCTAATTTGTCAACTGATGTTATGGATTGGAAACCTACCACACTATTTCATGTCATTGAGATAGCAAAGAGATATGCTCGTAAGTATAGGAGGGACATTTCTATGCTTGCAAGCTTCTTTTGGACAGCAAATAGCTATTGCTAAACAAGGAAAATTTGGTGGCAATTATGGAGGACCCAATACTTTATTTAGTAGTCCCAAAGTCCCTATATGCCCTAGTTTCAATTGTTGAGAAATGACAAATGATGTATGCTCTAGGAAGAGCTGTCCTGAATCCCATATGCATAGTGAGGAGAATGGAACAATCCAACTTCTATAAAGCATTGTACTTGACTATCATTTTCACAATGACGAATACAATATCATGATGTTCTCCTCTTTCAATTAATGTCATTGTCATTATCAATCCAATATACAAGATTTTCTTTATGGGTCCAAGATTCCATCTTGAAACCTGATTCACTTGTGTAACAGTGGTCTACATTGTCTATGTCAATATGAATTTAGTATTCATCTTCCAACCTCCATAGCCCCTACCATGCTCTAGATCCGACATTCTTAACATGGTATCAGAGCTCAGCTAAGCATGATAAGCTCCTCACTCTTCTTCTCCAACTCCCTTTCAACTCTGCCCAACTTGGTATCAGCTCAAGTCTTCATTTTCTACTCCAACTTCACCTTCACCTTCACTGCAGCTTTCATGGCTGCCATGGACAGCAGTACCCTATCTGCTTCCAGCACCTAGATCTTCCTCCACAAGCCAAATTTCTACTGCCCAACATTGCACAAATTATTGCTTGTTGTCCCTATGTGTGCCTACAGATTGTCATACCTACTGACCTTGGAGGAGGTAGTGTGAGAAAACTAGACCATTTCAAGCTTTGGATCCTTCTGGAGACTTCTTCTACAGGTCAAGGCGCACCCTGTTAGCACCTCAAAGCCTGACATAACTGATGACAGTGGTCACCATTGACGTTTTGTCTAGATCTTGTGTAGTTTGCACTGAGTAGAAATTTGTGGATTACTCTAACCTATAGGCGATGCAATCTCTCTGCTACCACCATAGGGCTTTGGTAGCCCCCTAAGTGGGCTAACCTCACTCAAGAGGGTTTCCCAAAATACTCTCTCTATTGATCACAATCTAGGAAACCCTAATTGTCATCTGTCGTGGGCAACCATAGCCATTGACCTTCAAGGTCATAAACACTTCATTTTCCACTTTAGTCCAACACACTAAAGCTTAAACACTCAAGTCTGATCAGTTTCCAACAAGAGAAATTCTCAAGAAGAATATTTGGAACATCAAACATCAACTATCAAGCTCAACATCGAGTCTTCAAGGCATAGTCAAGGCATAGTATCTATTGATACTCCATTAGTGCTTCTTAGCACTTGGATCATAAGCTCACTCAAGAAAAACTCATTTTTTATCCCATTTTAGCTGCAGATAGTGTGGTAGTAGCTAATTCTCTTTCGGGAATGTGGGCATGTAAGGTTTTAGCTCTATGATTGAGTTTTATGGTGACCAGATTGAGGAGTTACAAGAAGCTTATCTTTTGGATGATGAGCTTAGCCATGTAATTCAAAAATTACAACAAGATCTTATGGAGGAAAACTCACATTATCAGCTTCAAAACATCCTTATTTGACTTAATGGCAAGATTTCATTCCCTCTATTTCTTCTTTCAAGCTAAAAATTATTGAGGAGTTGCATTCTTCCCCCATAGCTGGACATTTTAGAGTGTTTAAGACCTATGATAAGATCAGTAAGAGCTTTCATCTGAAAGGATTATGAAAAGATGTTAAGAACTATATCAGGAAGTGTATGCCTTGTCATAGAGAACATAATAAGGATAACACTCATAAGCCATGTGCTTTGTTGCAGCCATTGCCTATTCCAAAAGACAAATTGATACATATTACCATGGATTTATTACTGGTCTATCTATTACCAAACAGGGTTGGAATAGCATTTATGTGGTCGTGGGCAAACTCATTAAGGCTACCCATTTCATTCCTACCAAGATTGAGTTCACTGCTTCGCAAGTGGCTAGTCAACTCATGCAGTAGATCGTTAGATTACATGGATTTCTACATGTGATTGTACACGATAGGAATATCAAGTTCATGAGTAACTTTTGGTAAGCAGTATTCAACTCCATGGATACTAAATTGGCTCCTTCTACAACCTATCATCATCTGTAGATTGATGGTCAAACAAAAAGGGTAAATAAGTGGTTGGAGACTTACCTTCACCATTTCTATCATGATGTGTATACTGGGATTCATGGTTACATTTGGCTAAGTTTTTCTATAATAACTCCACTCATGCTAGCATTGGAGTTTCACCCATTGAGGCTATGTATGGCTACAAGGTGCCCCTATCCATAGTTATTCTTAGTGAGAAGATTAACCCTCATGGAAAGAAAGAATCAGAAAGAATGCAAGCCCATCTTCAACAATGTAAGATGAATCTTAGAAAAGCTCAAGATCAAATGAAGGTGTATGCTAATGAGAGGAGATGACCCTTGGAGTTATAAGAGAAAGAGTTAGTTCTACTGAAAGTACCAAAGTCTCAATATTCTACTTTAAAGGATGGATCCAACAACAAACTTGCTTATAGGTTCTATGGGCCTTACAAGAGCTTGAAGCATATTGGAGACTTGGCATATAGATTAGAACTTTCCTCTTCCACTAAGATTCACATTTCATGTTAATTAGCTCAAACCTTTTTATGATACCCACGTGGAAATAATTGATGGGTTGCCTTCTAAGGATGAAGGACTTATTCAGTACATTCCTATGGAGGTCATAGGTCAACATGAAAAGAAGCTTCACTCTCACTCCATCATTGAGTATTTGATCAAGTGGAAGGGCCACTTGACAAAGCTTCTTGGAGGCCCAATTCTATTTTGGATGAGTTTTCCTATCTACGAGATGCATTGTTGGTTGAGACCTAGTCACATGAAAGCCATTTGTACTCTAAACATGGTTTGGATAGTAGTCTATTTTAGAATAGATTTTACTCTACCTAATTTTTAGAAATATACCACCTACACAAGTCAAAATACTCTTCAATAGCTACATTTCGATATGTGGCATGCCCTATTTGGATACTTCTATCAAAAGTTATGGTTGTTTTCTTCAACATAGCCTCTTTTTTATAGCAAGTTGTCTATTCTTTACAAATTCTATTTCTTGAAGATTTGAAGGCTCCAATTCCTTTTGAAGATATCCAAATTATGTATATTGTAGAAACTTTCCTTTATGTCTTTATTTCAACAAATAACTTTTCATTACTTGATCCACTTCTCAGCTTTTGTATAGCTAAAATCAAAGTAGTACTCTATTTTGTCCATCCTTCTTTGCCATTATAAATTTATTTTTGTGGGTAAAAACCTTTGGGCAAGGATGGATTGTAAGAAGTTGAGAAGACATGTTAGTGAGAGAGCTATTAATAATACCTTGTCACACTAACATAGGTATAAAATGTATGAGATGTAAATTTTGACATCTTTTATCATAATACAATTATTGTCTCTCATCTCACCTACTTGTACTCAACTTTCATGGCTTCTTTCTCTTCTTTCTATCTTTCCAATCTTTCTCTCTCCTTGTCACTCATTCTCTCTCCTCTTTCTCTCTCCTCTACTCTTGTTTCTCTCACCTCTCATCCCTCTCCTTGAGAAAGGCTATCCAATTTCTCACTAGATGTGTGAATCATTTGAGAAACCAAGACACTTTACGAGAGTATCATTTGTCTTTAAATGCAAAGGAATTTAGAGAACTAATTTTTTAATAGGCACTACTACAACGTAGGACTACATAGTGTTATTTGGAGGATACTCTCATCTCTTGAAGTAAAAAATACATTTTTGTTGTTGGTTATACTTAGTTTACACTAAGCAATTTGGGTTGGTTTAAGCATATGGAGACCATGTGCATGGCTGAAAAATTATACACAGGGAAAGTTGAAAAAGAGCTAAGAAAATAATATGAATTGTCGGCTATAAATGAGGGCATTTCAAGCCTCCATGATGGCTGAGTTTTGTTGATACTATGGCTAAAATTTTAATATTAATAAATACAAAAAAACAAAGTTGAAAATAGAGTGCTTTAAGTATGCTCTTTGGAGATGTTGAGGTCATAGCATAGTTTGCTCAATAGGAAGGGTCAATGTTGAAAGAATAAGTTGGTGTTATGGTTGAAACAAAATATAAGATGGTTGATAAGAAAGTTAAGCCAATTTCTTTGCCACTACCACTTAATAGAGATGGGTTGTACGAGAATGTGCCAAGGTAGTCAAGCTTGCAAAATCCAAAAGGTATATGGCACAAATTTACAACTAAAACATTAAAGGAGTTAAAGATTGGTTGTGAGGCATTCCTCTTGCCTAATGAAAGGAAATGTTTTATGTAGATGTTAGCTAAACATGGAAAGGTGTTTGCATTTTAGCCTGGTGAAATAGGTTGTGTGGACCCAAATATTGTGCTCCAATAGTGATTTTTACTATTCCACATGTACCATGGAATTTAAGGCCGATTCCAATGCATGAAGCTTATTTTCTTGAGTTAATGGAGTTATTAAGTGAAAAGATATGCATGAAGATATTAGAACCGTCTTTAGCTCCATGATTGAATCAGTGGTTTGCTATGCCCAAGAAAAATGGTGCATTGAGATTTCAAGACATCCAACAGATTAACAAAATGACTATAAGAAATATTGGTATAAGGCATGTAGTCAAGGCGAGGCTTTCATTGGAAGAGCTATTTATTCTTTGGGAGATTTATACTCATGCTATGATCAATTCCAACAACTAGCGATTGAAAGCGAGGACATCACAGCCATGAAGTTACCCTTAGGCTTGGTACAAATTTATCCTCTTCCATAGGATGCAACAAACTCGGTAGCACACATGATAAATACAATGAATAAGGTACTCATGGATTACATACCACATCTTATTATGCCTTTTTTGGATGATATACCAATAAAGGGTTGTGCAAAGAATGAGAAGAATGAAGAGTTGGATGCTCATGGATGTAAAGAGTTTGTTGTAAAATATATAGCTAACTGTGAAAAGATATTAGCTTGCTTTGAAGAAGTACACTTGACTCTTTCATGCCACAAGTCTATGTTTAGAGGAGGTCTTAATTGTGAGCCATACATGTGGACCCTATAGTAGGAAGCCTTTACCAACAAAAATAGATGATATTGATAGGATGTAGGATATTTATGCTACTGTTTCACAGGCCAGAAGGTTTTTGGGAGCACGTGTATTTTACCTTATATGGATCCCTCATTTTACACATATGGCTGATGATCTCTATCGGTTTTTGAGGAAATGACAGAGGTTTCAATGGGGTCAAAAGTACACTAAAGCTATAAAGATATTGAAGAGACTTTTGAAGTCAACATCTACATTGAGGAAGGCTGATTACCCAAAAGGAAAGCCTACAATCATCACAATGAATATGAGTCCAATTGGTATTGGGTGGGTGATTGGGCAGGATGAGGAGGAGGAAAAGATATATGCTATTAGGTTTGGTGCAAAAGTCTTGAATCAAAGGTAGCAAAGGTACCCACAATTGAAGAGAAAGCTTTAGGGTGTTGTAAATCCCTCAAATGTGGCAAAGAATGCTTTATAGGTACTCACGTGGTCATTGAAACATATCACTTATCATTATTGGGCATGATTGCAAGTTGTACAACACAGGATATTGCCATGTTAAGGTGGATAGCTTATATTAAGTCATTAAACCTTAAATTTTAGTGCATTGTAGGGAGGGAGAATCCAATTGTAGACATATTGTCAAGGGCATGCTTTGAGGATGAAGGTGGGATGATGGATGCTGAAGAAAAGGGTGAGTTTCTTGCTAAAAATTATTGTCTATTGCTAAGGTTGAATTGCTAGCTATTGTAATTGTAGATGGGTTGTTGGTACATTCCTTATTAATGCAAGGGCAGCTTTAAATATAGCAAGGATAGCAACTAAACCAACGAGAAAAGGTGTTGTAACAATAAATACAATAGTAGATAATGTGGATGTAGTAATGGCTAAAGGTTGAACAGCAAAGAAAATGCACTTTCGATTTCAGGTGATACCTTTAGAGGTGTTTTTGGAAGACTCGTATGCAGGGGACTGGTTGAAATTAGAGCAATACCTCAGCACACTATCAAAGAGAGAAGAGTGATCTAAAGAAGGGTACAAGAGGATCAAAAGAAAGGCATATCAATTTTTTCTAAAAGATGGTTATCTTTGGAAGCATGCAAAGAAGAAAAAGAGGTTCCACTACGAGTTCTTAGTGATAGAGGTACAGAAGTTCAAGTGATGCACAAAAATATGAGAGTCTATGTGCTAGCCATAGAGGTGTTTGGGGCACCTTTGAGAAGATAAAGACAAGATATTGGTGGCAAGGGATGTATCAGGATATTGCATGCTTCGTTGAAACATGTACTACATGTCAAATGTATTTAGAGATGAAACATAGAGTTCGATTGCAACCAATTTATCCCTTGTCTACTCATTATGAGTGGGTAGTGAATTTAATGACTATGCCTATAGGTATGTGACAAAAGCGATGCACTTTTCTTTTAGAAGAGGTCTTTGTCATTATGGTTGTGTGGGAAAAATTATAGCTAATGACAAATAAGGCTCACAAAATCATTGCTTGGTTAGGAATTAAACTTGCATTGACGTTAGCCTATAATTTGGACGGTGATGGAAAGAGTAACCAAGGGCACCCACCTATCACTAAAGCACAGACAAAGTCACGTAGAGGAAAAATGAAGGAGTGGCCTCAATTGTTACCATATGCCTTATGGGATGATAATACAATGCATAGTACACTGACTAGGTGCATGTCTACTAAATTAATGAAGAGGAATTGTTGGCTCTACACATTAGGTAACTAGAGAGGGGAACTGAAGACGTTGAGATAACAGTGCAAAGATTGAAGCAAATAAGGCTTTAGAATAAGAAAAGGTTTGATAAGAGACACAAACTTAGGCCAAGGGCAATACAAGAAGGTGATTGGTGCTAATTTATGGTAGAAACTTCAAAAATTGGCATAGCACTATTAGAAAGGCCTTTAAATGATAGTTTGGTCCATATGTGATGAGACTTGTACATGACAATGCTAACTATTCACTTGATGAATTAGATGGGATAGCATTAAGGATCCTTATTGTAGGAAATTTGATCAGGATCTTCAAACAACATGAGGCTACTAAATATCAAGTACAAGAGCTAGAGACAGCTACTACTTATAATAATGTTGAAGAGGAGGATGAGGATGATATTATGGTGGAAGATGAGCCTCTGAACCTACAAAA
Source organism: Lygodium microphyllum (assembly GCF_053477565.2). NCBI lineage: Eukaryota > Viridiplantae > Streptophyta > Polypodiopsida > Schizaeales > Lygodiaceae > Lygodium > Lygodium microphyllum. Next base: position 48,804,873 of record NC_141140.1, on the reverse strand, counting down.
AGACTGCTAGTCTTGGAGGATGTTCAAGTTTGGAGGGGATGCATGTCATGTGACTTAATGACTATGTTATGAAACTCTAAGAGAAGTCATATCTTTATGCTTTCAATGGCATGCATGCCAGTGTGGAAGACGGGTCTTATGAGATGAAGAGCTATTGCAATGACTTACTTGTGTGTTTGTTGACAAGTGTTAAACTTCAAAACAAAAAGACTAGGAGGGAAGTCAAGCAAGTCAAGGACTAGGAATTGTTCGCATATGACCTTGTGTAGGCAATAAGTTGAAACTTACGAGACTATTGGGAGAAAAGGGGAAAGTGAGAAGAGAGAGGAGAGAGGGTAGCAAGGAGTGAGGAAAAATGATGCAAAACAACCCAAAAAATGCTTATTTATTCATGGAAGGGAGAGAGCTAGAACTCATGCAAAAGTGAAGGTTTTGGGCAGTAAGGAATTTGTGGAAGCTTCTTTGTTATGCAAGGGTGACTTTGGCCAACAAAAGAAGAGTTTTGAAAGCTCTCCTAAGTTGTCTTGAATAGGAAATTGTAGGATATATAGCAAGGCAGCTTGCTATCCATAAGCCTCCTTCTATTGCTTCCAAGACCATCTTTGCAAAGAACTTCACTCTCTACCATTGAGGGATGATTTATACTTGTCAAAGACATAATTTCGAGAGGATTTGAAGCAACATAGAAGAATTTTATTAATGATGTAATACACATTAAAAACAAGGCTATAGTATAAAAAGTAGGCCCATATAAGGTTTTCTTCATCTTCAACTATTTCTACCGATTGGTATTGCTTCCAGATGAATAGGGGATGCTTTGTACTTGTTAAAAACTTAATCTCAAAAGGATTTGGGGTAGTATATGAGCATTTTAGTGTTGTTGTAATACACCAACAAAATGGGGCTAAAGTACAAAAGTAAGACCCATATAGGGTTGTCTTCATCATCAATCAATTCTATCAATTTATATTGCTTTTGAATGATGGTATTAATCTTCCCCCATCAAAATTCATGCACTTGTATAGAGATTTGATGCTTTTGCCTATCACATAGGCCTATGAATGGTAAGGTTCTAATCACTCCTTATTCAGGGCCAAGGTTTATGTTGGGCTATTGATTTTGAGTTGATCATTTGGTCTCAACAAGGGTGGGATTGATCTCGTACTGTTGTATTTCGTAGTAATACAAAGGCTCGACTTCAAATTCATTTGGAGTGTGATTTGTTTCTCCTTTCTCTCATCTTTTTCTCTTTAACCTCTACTATCTGCACCCTTACTTTTGAAATCCCTATGGTTTTGGCTTTCAACACTTTACTCCTTGACATTGTTGCACAAGATCCAAGAGAGAATCCTTGACGAGCTTGTTGCTCCTACATTTAGCAACATTCTACGGATACTTTCCATCTTAGCTTTCATGGTTGTGAGATGGTGTCTAGTGTCATTGCTAAGGTCTGGCAATCAATTGAGAGTGTTTGTCCCTTGGCCTTGCAACTCTCAAAGTTTCCTTTCCATAGCCTCAAGGATCAAAGAGGAGACATCAAAATCTACAACTTGTTGGTATCTATTAACAATGGAAGCCTAGAATTGATCCGAAGAATCTCTTGAGCCTCAGCTCTCCCCATTGTGGTTGGAGTTGTCCCTGTGGTTTCTTTCTCTAATCAATGGACCAATTGGATGACTTGATTTATTAGATCACAAATAGGTGTGTTTTTAAGGTCCATGGTCCTACTAGGATTGGTCTTACTAGACATGGGTGTTGGGAGATCTCATCCACTACACAAGCTCATGTACCTACAGCGTGGAATATTTCAAGTCCTAGGTACCACTCTAGTTGCTATTTTTTCCCTCATTTCAAGGTCTTCTGCCTTGATTGAATATTGAGCAAACATTGTCTATTATGATTTGACTAATGCATGTGAATTGTACACAAATAGTTTTTCTTCTTTCCAAACAACTTGTGATTTCAAAGAACAACAACTTTACAACATTTCTTGGGCAATCAAATAGTATTGAGTAGTTGTTCTATCTTTTCCTTAGTTTTATGTGGTTTAGTTTTCTAAAGTATGATTGTTTTTACCCCTTGGGTTCACTTGCACTGGTCACATGAATAGGGGCTTATATGTGCATAATATGTATGTGCAGTGTCCTAAGGAATATGTATTGTGCTCAAGTTTAATGTGAGTGCACAAGAGTGGACTAGGGTACATGGTGAACAAACTTGCATGGATGAATTTAGTGATGATGGGTGTAGTGGGATGGACTAGGTGTGCATATGTTTATGATTGTATGTGGATAAACTAATGCAGCCCAAGTGTCATGTTACCTGTGGGTATGGGTGCAACTAGGAAGGTTTAGAAGGTCACAAGGTTCATGTGCACATGTGTGGGTTCATGTGTGCTATGAATGCACAAGTACGTTTGCCAAATGATTACGTGCACTAATGTATGTGTGCTTGCACATGCATGCTAAGATCACTATGTGGTTCCTAGGGAGGACTAAACAAGATCCACTAGAATGCTAATGAGTGTGATTGTGCATTATTTCTATGAATGTGAATTCTAGGGTGGAGAGGATGAGAGGCGGCGTTAGTGTGCAAGCACATTAAGGTGGGTTGGCTATCATCAAGTACTTAGTATCACACGTATATGCAAGTGCACAGTGTAAGTGTGCTTGCCAAGTCACCACCTTGTTCTCAATACTTAATGAACTCCTTCCTTCCACTAGGATAGGAGGCAATGTCCTTGAGAGAAGGTGATTTGTTGTGACTAGCACAATTAAGGGTGACCTACTTGTATGTGCTCTAATTAGTACGTGAGAGATATGTCACAAAGGGTATTAGTGCAAACTCCAATGCACTAGTGCACTCAAGTAATGCACCAATGATTGTGTGCACTAGATGTTGTGGTACCAAGTGAACTAGTGCACACCTAGTGCCTAGGTGTAAATCAGGTGCCTTGTGAAGGTGGTGCACTACATGTGTGCTTAGGTCCAATGAGATGGATACCACAGTGTGCTAGGTGCACTTTTTGTGGGAGCTTTCGCTCAACCGCCAAGACCCACGGACCACTTATTGTTTCAAGTGTTCCAAGCCGAGCACTAATGGCTACCTCTCACATAGCCGACATGCCATCCATATCTACGGGTGCAGTGAGCTTACCTCCATGCCGTTCGAGTTACCTCCTCTCCCGCGCACTCCGGTAGCTCCACGATCCAAGTGCAAGCTTCAAGCAAGCTCCATCCTCAAGCTCCATGCTCCAAGCTCCATCACCGCGAGCAAGAGAAGAGAAGAGAAGAGAAGAGAAGAAGAGAGGAGAAGATGGAGAGCTTCTCCTCCCCGGTCCCTCACCCTCACACACTCACTTCCTCACACTCTCACACTCCCTCTCTCACGCACAAGCTCAAGCAAGCAAGAACAAGAAGAAGAAGAAGAAGAAGAAGAAGAAGAAGAAGAGGAGAGCCACTTTTTGCCACACACAAGAATGAGCTTCTCCTTCACTTTTCAACTTTATATACAAAACCCTAAATCCCTTTTGGGCAGTCATCCCCTTTTTCCCCTTGGCCTTTTTCCCATTGTCCCTCTATCTTCCTAGCTTCCTTTCCACCACCCAAGTACATTTACAAATTGCACGGGCGAGAGCCCGGCGCTCCTTGAATTAAACCATGATGCGCTTGCGCTCTTTTACAAAAGTTTTGACTTGCACTTTTCCTTGTGCGCCTTTGTCTTCCGTTTCTCTTTGCCTTCGCCTTTGTCTTTGTCTTCTGTTTTAGTTTTCCGGATTTTCCACTACCTGGCACTCTTTTACAAGATTTCAGGGTGTGCCTTTGTATTTTAAAATGCACCTTTCCCCTTTTGCATTTGCCTTGGACTTTTTAAGGTTGCCCCTACGCTTTTGGCCTTTTCTTTTCTTCTTTCTTCTGTCGGGCTACCTTTTTTCCGCCTTTGCCCTGCATCTTTTTTATTTCCTTTTGCTTTCTTCGTGTTGGGGTTAACATTACCTCCCTCCTAGACGAGTGCCAATCCCATGGCACTCTTTGTCGAAGGTAGCATGTAGAGCTTGCACCGAAGACATGGGTGGAAGGGACTGTTGTGGTTTGCCTTGGGGGAGTTCTGATGTTGGTGCGGATGAAGGTCGTTGGTGGCACTGTGGTGTTCCGATTGGCTAGTGATATGATGGCGATAGGACTGTTCTGTGTTGGGAATGGCCACTCATGGCTGGCACGGGGGTTGGTCTTCGTGGGATGCTCATGGTGGATTTTGCTTGTGATGATTCTTTGGGGGTTTGCATGATGAAGTAAAGGACAAGGGGTCAAAGTGGAGGGTTGATGTAGAGCTGCCGACGCGTTCGTTGGAGTCTGTGAGACCTGCAATTGCAAAACCTCTCATGTGGTCTCTCCCTAAGGGGTGGTGCTAGTCTGCTTATTGTGCACAAGACAGATTTTGATTAGTTTGGGAGACAGATCGAACTCAAAGCAAGCCTGGAGTATTGTCTTTCACTTGAGGACCCAAACTGTGTGTATACTTTGATGTAGAGATTATGTGAGTGCCGGTGCATACTTAGATATTACGTAGGTAGAAGACCGCGGGCTGGTTTTACCTAATGACGTGTGGAGTAAGCAAAGTCGTCCCAGATGGGAAGAAGTATACGTGGAGACGTATGGGACATCCTGTACATTGTGATTGCACGACCACAATTGATTGCAATGAGATTAAGGCCGAGTGCAAGGGGGGATTGTGGGAGGGGGTTAGGGTGACAAGTCTAACTATAGGCGAGACAGGCTCCCTAGGTATGTCCTACCCTTGAGGTGCCCTGAACGATTGTGGGGGGTGCTAGGGGGCTAAGGGCGGAGCCAGCTGACCAAGGGCACTGGACGCACCTGATTTGAGGGCCCCTAGGTGCAGTGCTGTGATCGGGGGTGCATTTTATTTTTTCGTTCTTTTGTTTTATTCTCTTGTCTTTTCTTTCCATCCCCCTTTTTTTTTTTGCCACAATACAACATTTGCAATATGTGGAAGCTATGAGCCTTTCAATGGGTCAGGACATGTCAAGCCTCGGAGGCTCAGGAAATGGATATGACTGTGATGATTTTGCCCTAGCCTCATTGTTAGGGGGGCCGTTGTTGTAGTATTGGTGCGATTGCGGTGACACTCGTCGTGAGCTCACTGTAGAGCTTGGCTCAAGAAGAGAGTGTAGCCCATGTCTATGCTTTGGTTCGTGCGATGTGAGCACTCGCAAGGGTAATTTTTTGCGTTCAGCAGCGTGGCTTTGTTGCGGTTCTTTGTGCGGTTGGTGATCTTGCTGTGGCTTGGCCGTTGAACACATTTGCACGAAGACCTGTCTCATCCTACATCCACTTGTCACTTCGTGAGAGTATATGCTTGCTTGCGTTAAGTACATCAAACAAATGCAATCATGTTAAGACATAATTTTTCAGAATTCTATGATGTTTATTGGGATGCCTATTTCATTACTTGTTAAGGTCACATACATTAACGAGAGGTAAAGGAAGTGTGTACAAGTGGGGATCTTGTCCCTTTACTCATCAAAAGATAAAAAGTTATAGCATGATGACTTGTCAAGCTACTTGTACATCATAGGGGCTTAGTCGATAGGTACTAGGCGGGGTGAGTCCGGTTGGCTAAGCGACTGGGGCGGTGCTGGTGTGGGACTCCTGTGAGGTTGGGCAGGGAACATGTCGGTCGGGACATGAATGGTGTAGTCTCGGGCCGCCACCATCTCCAAAATTCCTTTAAACAATTCATTAAATTCTTCCCTGTCCCGAGCCACCCTTTCTTTCTATGAGCACTTGGTGCCCGAGCGTGCGTTGGGGGTTTATGCAACTGGCGTTGCTACATGCTGTGCGTTTCTTTGAGTCTCGACTTTCTTGGCCCGGGGATTCTTCGGCCTTCGTCCAGGACGGTGTCGCTTAGGACCTCGCTTCTTCGCATAACTTTTAAGGGTGGGCACGTAGCGCACCAGTGGGGGGCATGTGCCATATGTTCCCATCATCTGCGGAGAGCGTCTCTGCAGCCAACTGCCCTAGGCTTTCCATGTTTTTCTTGTAGGGGGACCTGCAATATGCAAACCAAGGGTTAGGCCTTGATACGGAATAAGACCATTCGCATGGGGGAATTATAGTGTGGGTTATCAAATGCATATGACTAGAAGAGGCGGAGTGGGATGTGTTGTACTCGTTGTAGCGGGGTGGCCCCCATGATGATGTTGACTCAGCCTCCCACAATGAGCAGATCTTGGATCATGCCGAGTTACATCAATTGGTGGTCATGGATTTGGGCAGGGCTCATCCTCGGAAGGATGGATCGGAAAGGGAAAGGTGTATAGGAAGGGACTGTACCCTACTTACATCATCAGAGATGTTGGTCAGGGCTTTCCATGGTGGCAATGCAGGGTGCATGCCCTTCGCCCGGAGGTGGAAATGGTCATGTGAGAGGGGGACCGAACGAGCCTAGCCTGTTGGCCCCAACTCTTCTATCTGCGCTTGACTATTATTGCTTATGTGTGTTGATAGTGTCTATACAGGGTGAGACAAAAATCATTGTTTTTATATGTATACTTATTTACAAATCCATGTCACTTCACGAGGATAGAAACTAATTGTAGAACTCGTGATTGTACTGAAGCGTGGCACACGCATCTAGTACACGTGGTAACTTACTCAATACTGATAAATATTTCGCCACATTGAGTAGCATGGAACCTTGTCCAAGTCTACTGGCAACATGTAACTCCTCCTCAGCGAGAACCTTATCAAACAGAGGGTTTTCTTGGCTTGGTTTAGCCAAGTCCTTGCCCCGAATGGCAGTCAGCACCCGAAGGGAAGTTGGTGCCACATAGGTTGGGTCTCTTTGGAATCGCTATTTGGCCAATCACTCCTCATAGACTGTCATGATCTGAGCCCCTAGTTTGGCCATTGCAACGCAGCTTTCGCACCAACGCTGCTCAAATCGACTCCGGCCTGCTAACAATCACTTTAGTTGCTCTATGTCTACGAGATTCGGTTGGCAAAGCACCTCATTGAACATGACAGTTAAGCGCAGTTTGTCTGTTTCCTCGCCTGAGATGAGTCGCAAGCGTTCATGCAGGAGCCTACTATAGTGCTCGTCAAGGTGTTCCTGCTCTTCCCAAGATAAAGGGAAGGGCAAGTAGTCTCCAAGCTGCTTCTTAGGGAATGCGCCCATGTCCGCAAGGATGTAGACACGTGCGAACACCTTGAGCTTAGTATCTAACTCAGTTAAGAATTCTACGACACTTCTATGTTCAGTGAGGGCTTGCTCGGTTGCCATCTCATGCAAGGTTCTAGGAGTTTGCCTAGGCTTTAGCATAGCTCGGGGTCCACGCCTAGATAAGCAAGATTGGTCAATGCTAGGATTGCTCATGCTCTTGGGGTTTCCATGTTTCTCTTGAGGCTTTGTTATTGCGTCATGGTTCTCCTTGGATGTGACTGGTGTGAATTCATCACCCTGTTGTGACAGTGTTGTATCCACTGTTGATTTGTCAATGCGAGTTCTATTGTCAGTGGATAGAGTGTTGCAAGCAGCCATTGATGGTAACGACTGCTTTGATTTGTCAGAGCATGCGGATATGTCTGAGGTTTCACTGCCATTAGGTGAGACATCAATGGGTTTAGTGGTGGGTGGACATGATGCTTTATTCCCCATCTCTCCAGCACTCTTGGTTTTAATGCTCTTGGGGTCCACGACTACCTGTAGCTGCTGTTGTTTGCATTGTTTTCTCCTCTTTCTCTTGGTCAGTGAAGGCATATCTCTCAATGGTTCAGGACCTTGGACTAGGTCAACCGTTGTTGTGCCTAGTTGGGCCTTAACATTTCCTTTCTCTAGTGTTCCCTCATGGAACATAGTTGTGGCCCGCTGAATAGCCTCACTAGGTTGAGTGGTTTGGTGCGTCATTTCTTTGGCCACACCCTTGAGGGGTTTCTCCCCGAGACTAGGCTTCAGGTGCTTGGGGTTGTCAAGGCTATTGGTTGCGGCACCTCCTCCTCAAATGAAGTGTCAGGGACACGTTCTGCAAGGGGCATGGTCACAACCGAGGGCTGTGACAGTTCCGATCCCTGGTTGGGAGCAACGGCATTGAGTCCAATGGATTGGGCACTCTTGGTGGATAGCAGTGTGGAGTCCCTGGGCGATCGGACGTGGATGTGTCTTTTGTTGTCCTCTGAACACTCACCTGTGTGGATTGATCCTGAGTTGATCCAGTCACATTGGGTCACATAGGAATATCCTTGGGCTGAGAGCTGCGGCCCATGTCCTATTTCTCCTCTTGGGTATTTGGAAGCTTTAATGGAGACAAAGGTTGAGAGTGAGCCCCTGCCCTTCACGGCAGTCGTTATGTCTCCAGGGTCCGTTTGGAAAGAGAGGACGTAGGGGGCCCAGGACTTTTAGGCAGACCTGGCCCCGGCTGAATGATTTCCTTGTGATCATTGGGGGATTCCGTCATTAGCTTTGCCGAGCAATCAGCCCTATCATGAGCAACATTGTGCCTGTAGTGCTCCTTGTCCTCTTGGAAAGTCAAAGGCTCCTTGGCCACTAGTGGGCCTCGTGCGCATTCGACAAATCCCTCTAATATCCACTTGTTTGGCACGCTAGGCTGTGGATCTAGTATTTGATGGGTCATGTTCAGTTTCTTGATTTCATTCGTGAGGGGCGCTATCACTCCAATATTTTTGGTCTGAGGCTTGGGTTCTCGTTTAGAGATCCTCCCATGCCTTGTTTCTTTTGACCTAATTTGGGCTCCTGACCCAGGTGGTTTAGCAAGGGGTTTCGGCACCCAAATCCATCGGTTGCCTGCATAATACCCTTGAGCATGAAGCAGCTCATTGGATATCCATCACGGCATCGTGTGTGCTCTCCCTAGATGCCTTCGGTTATAAGGCTTGGGCTTCTTTCGTGATCTTCTACGATATTTATAAGTCCAAGCCCTATCCTTGGGCTTATCTCCTACCCTCTTTGTTTCCAGTATGGCCTCACTTACTGGTTCTCTCCGTTCAACTTGCGCTTACATCAACTCTTTCAACAATTCCCTACTCTCATCACTAGGCTTGCTTGGTATGTCAGAATGCTCCTTGCCCTTCCCTCGAGACCTAGCGAGGCCACCCTCGCTAAAGGTCGCGATTATCCTCACACCTGGTAGTGCTAGGTGTATCCTCTGTGCTATATAGTCGGCTTCACACTTCGTTGCCTTTTTGAAGGGCCTTCCTAGGAGGATTTCCTTTCCATAATTCTTGCTATTTGGAGGAACATAGAACAGGACTGGCAAGCTCTCTGTTTCAATAGTAACCAAGATTCTGCACTTCCCTAGAAGTGCTAGTGGACTTCCCCCGTGAGGCTTAAGAGTTGCATCAGTTGGTTGGAGCTCTGGTTGACCTAGTAGAGTCCATGCTTTGTAAGTCATGACATTGAAATCTGCTCCTTCATCAATGAGAGCATCAACACTATGTTCTCTTTGTGCGATGAGTTTGACCCTAAGATAAGCAGGTGGTACTATGTCTTCATCGTCCGGGTCTCGATTTACAGCTTCAAGCCCTCTGATACATGCCCTTGAGTCCCTAGCTGCACAGTTAGACACGGATTCTCCACGGAGATCTTGGGTTGTCTATGCAATGCTGCTCAAAGTACATCTATCGTCAGGACTGTCATGTCTAGTCACCTCTGGATTGGTAGCTTGATGATGTTGCATTCCGCTTTGACTAGACGTAGTTTGAACACAATGTACGTGTGTCCTTGTAGTGCGGCCTTTTTTCCCTTGATGGCTAGATCGGCCCGTTAAGGTTCTAGGGTCTCTGTTTGCCTCTATTCGGGTGCAGGCTTCTGGTTGCTCCTTTTCAAGGGAGTCTCCATGCTCGCGTAGGGCCATTACTGCTCGAGGGTCTAAGTTGGAGGGCCTGTCACAGCACGTATTCTCTCTCCAACCTACTTGGGGCGGAAATGGAGGGGGCAAGGCCCCCTTTGTGGGGGTTCGAGAGGCGATCCCCTCCTCGACCCGCAAGGTCGTTATGGTAGGCACCGTGCACAGCTTGGAGGGTCATTCCGCCAAATCTTGAACCACTTGCTCGAGGTTTCGGCCCAGTTGTGGATTTGCGATGTGCATTTCACTCTGTGTAGCCTGTGGGGTCAATTTCGGGGCTTGGCGCTCTTTTTCCAATTCATTGCCTCGTTCGTTTTTGGATCTAATCAGGCTTTCCCACTCGACGGATTGTGTCTAAGTCCCTGGTCTCACAACTGCTTGCCTCTAGCTACTAAGCGGCTGCACCCTACGATTTTGCCTATTCCGTGTGCCAAAATCATGTTCTAAGTGTCCTAAGGGCTTCCGTCAGTTCGCGCTGCTGAGTGTTGGCTGGGTCAGGTAAAGTTTTCTGAAAATTTGGTCAAACTCCACACTCGGCCCAATTGGTCCATGTTGCAGGGTCCGAGTGCCCGATTCGGCACGTCCGAGGGTCAAGTGGTAAGGGTCCTATGTGACTGTCCGAATGAAAAATTCAGCCGTCCGACCCCAGGTGTCTGAGGGCCGAGTGGGCCGAGGCCGAGTCAGAGAGCCGAGTCAGAGAGCCGAGGCCGAGGCCGAGTGGCTAGTCCGAGTGCTCGATTCGGATGCCCCAAGCATGGGCGTCCGAATGGTAGTGGTCGAGTGGGTCTAGTCGAACGGTCCGAGGGCCGAGTCTGGGCCTTGAACCAGAGTCGTCGTGACTCGGACGTGCCGAGCGCCGCGCGTGTTTTCGTCGACGCTCACAAAATTCGTCGTGCAGGGCACCGGAGGCCTTCCCCCTTGTCGAGCAGCTCTAGATTGGTCCTACTACTATAGGGGGAGGTATAGAATTACCTGGGCTAGCCGAAGATCTCTCTGATGCCAAGATTGAAGCGGATTCCCTCGCCAAGCTTTCCTCTTCTCTCCTGCTCTCCTGAAACCCTGCAATGCACAATGTGGCCTTTCTTGCCACTTTTGGCCCTTATACCCTTTTCCGAGTGTAGTATTGGCACCCCAATAACTCACTTACTGACCTTAAGCATCACAAGCGAGTTTTTTACCACTTTTGCACGATTCTTGCCCTGTTTTGTAGCAATAACCCTAATGCTTATTTTCTTTGTTTTCCTTTGTTTTCTCCTACTCTAATGCATCCAAATCACAAAATAAATACCTACACTACTCCATATCACAACATAACTCTCAAAAAGCAAATAACCTACTTCCCAAGGAGATCGAATATCATCTTCAACCCGCTCACTCCCTACCTATCTCAAGCACCGGTGCAGGGGAAAACCCTTACTTTGATGCTCGATTCGAAGCGCGCAAGCACTCAAGGCTTGAATCCGTTGGTCTTGGCAATGGAACCAAAATGTGGGAGCTTTCGCTCAACTGCCAAGACCCACGGACCGCTTATTGTTTCAAGCGTTCCAAGCCAAGCACTAATGGCTACCTCTCACATAGCCGACACGCCATCCATATCTACGGATGTAGTGAGCTTACCTCCATGCCGTTCGAGTTACCTTCTCTCCTATACACTCCGATAGCTCCATGATCCAAGTGCAAGCTTCAAGCAAGCTCCATGCTCCAAGCTCCATCACCGCGAGCAAGAGAAGAGAAGAGAAGAGAAGAGAAGAAGAGAGGAGAAGATGGAGAGCCTCTCCTCTCTGGTCCCTCACCCTCACACACTCACTCCCTCACCCTCTCACACTCCCTCTCTCATGCAAGAGCTCAAGCAAGCAAGAACAAGAAGAAGAAGAAGAAGAGGAAAGCCACTTTTTGCCACACACAAGAATGAGCTTCTCCTTCACTTTTCAACGTTATATACAAAACCCTAAATCCCTTTTGGGCGGTCATCCCCTTTTTTACATGGCCGGCTATGGCCTAGGCCCTTTTCCCATTGTCCCTCTATCTTCCTAGCTTCCTTTCCACCACCCAACTACATTTACAAATTGCACGGGTGAGAGCCCGGCGCTCCTTGAATTAAACCATGATGTGCTTGCGCTCTTTTACGAAAGTTTTGACTTGCACTTTTCCTTGTGCGCCTTTGTCTTCCGTTTCTCTTTGCCTTGGCCTTTGTCTTTGTCTTCTGTTTTAGCTTTCCGGATTTTCCACTGCCTGGCACTCTTTTACAAGATTTCAGGGTGTGCCTTTGTATAAAATGCACCTTTCCCCTTTTACATTTGCCTTGGACTTTTTAAGGTTTCCCCTGCGCTTTTGGACTTTTCTTTTCTTCTTTCTTTTGTCGAGCTACCTTTTTTCTGCCTTTGCCTTGTGTCTTTTTTTGGAGTTAACACTTGTGATGGTGTTTACTAAGCTACATGCAAAGGTGATGCATTGGTGCGCGAGGGCATCTAATGCACAAGAGGGTGCGAGGATGCAGTGATATGGGTATTGTGTTATGGTTAAGTGCATGATGGCTTATGAATGCAATATTATAGGCTAGGGTGTAAGGTTATACTTAATGGTGGTAATGCTAGGCTAGGTGTAGGCTCGGTGCACTATGGAGTGCACAAGGGACACAAGGTGCATTAATGCATGTGTGCACTTATGCACTATGGTGCAAGGTGTGTGCATGAATGGGTCTATGGTGTAAAGTGAGCCTCCAATTCCAATGTGCGCATGCTTGGGGCTTATCAAAATGAGTGTAGTAATGTCTCAAGTGGGTACTAAAGTTGTAGTGTACTAGTGCAATGTGCTTGGTGCACTAGTGCGGTTAAGTTGATGTGATACTTGTGTGAAGGGTCCTAGGGATTGGTGCATAAATGTGGCTTGTGTTCAGCAATTACACTAGTGCACATGTGTGCAATGGTGTAGGATGTGGGTGTTGTAGTGTCCTGGTGTGAAGAAGACCTTAGTCCTTGAGTGTACATGTGTGCAGTTGGTGCATTAGTGCATGTGTGTCACTAGGTTGGTGCAAGAATCCTATAAGAAGGGTTATGCCCAATAATTGGACCAAATTGGTGGGGGGGTGATGAAACAAGTTAATGTGATGTGGGTGTGTTGGGTGTGTGCACTATAGTGGTCAAGGGTGGGGCACTAGGAGTAATGCAATGTGCTTGTACAAGATGCCTCCTCCACCTCAACACCCTTTGAACTCCCTCCTCGCCAACAAGATGAAAGTCCAAGAGCTTGAGATAAAGATACTTCTTGCAAGAAGTTGTGGTGTGTCTATGTGTGTTATGATGATGTGTATTGGATGTGTTAGGAGCATTTGCACACTTGTGCAATCTAGTGCACTATGTTGAGATATCGAGCTCCACTCGTGATATGCCAAGGTGACCGTTGTGCATTTATGTCACCGACTTTTCAATTGCAGATGCGGTTGGTACACCGTCCATGAATAATAGCTAGATGACAGCTATCCTTATCTACTCTAGTTCGTGGCTCAGTTAGTATGCCACCTTAGTTAGTTGAGTTTGGTTTGAGACCCATATATAGGGTTCTTCTATTTCTATATACTTGACTTCTTTTTGGCTTACACAACTAAGAAGAGGAAAACTATTTTCAGCCTCCAACTTTGTGTGTATTCCCCCATTGTGCAAGCAAGAAAGCTACAAGTGAGACTCCTTCCTTCTCTCCCACAATCTTGACATGGTATCAGAGCCTTGTTCGTGGTAAGGAGCTCAAGAAAGAAAGCCAAGCTCGCAGTGTTCTGGTAAGAGGAGCAGTGTTGCTTTCATTTTCTGTTTTGGGAGCAAGTCTCTATAGGTAGCACAACCAGGAAGTGCAAGAGTGCATTATCTCAGGTTGAGACGCCCTTCGGGTGAAGCAAGAGGGCACTATATGCTACGGGACAAGGGCTTTAGCCCTTCGTGACCCTGTTTTTCTAATTTGAGGCCATTTCGGGGCCTGTTTTGGAGGCGAAAGTTTTCTGCACGCACTCAAGAAAAGGCCCAGTTTTATGCTGTGCGACCACTGTTCTACAAGTCGGTGAAAAGTTATTGTAGAAATTGCATCATATGCCTGTGCGCAGAGACATTGGGAGTTACAGAATCGTCCTTGTTGCCTGTTGATGCAAAATCGTCACTAGGAAGTGACTGTGTGGTCAATTACCACTTTCGTCAGTTTTGCAGATTTGCCCTTGTGAGGCTGAAGCTGTGTTCTTTGCAGTGACAGATTTTTTTGCAGTGTTCTGTAATGGCGTCTGATTCTCTTTCACAGATTGTCACTAAAAAGCTTGACAAGAACAACTTCCAAGCATGGAAGTTTAGAATGACGAATTTCCTTCTGGGAAAAGGATATTGAAAATTTGTTGCAGGAAATGAAGAAGAACCAGTTCTTCCTGATGTTCCCAATCAACAGCAAATGCAGGCATTTAAAGCATGGCATGAGAGAGCGAGGAAAGTTATGTATTGGCTGTCTATCAGCATTTCAAACTCTATGATTGTGCATATTCAGGATGCAAGTATGCCAAAGAAGGCATGGGATACTTTGTCAAAAATTTATAGCACAAATACGCAAGCCAGGAAAATGCAGCTCAAGCAAGAGTTGCACAATGTGCAAAGAGAAAGTATGAGCATCAATGGCTACCACATGAAGGTGAAGAAGATTGCAGATGCACTTGCTTCCATTGGGTCGCCAATGGAAGATGATGATTTAGTTTCTGTGACCTTGAATGGTCTAGGAAAGGATTATGCACAGTTCCGAACATCCAGTTCCGTCCGTGAAAGATTTCCTGATTTTGAGGAGTTGATTGCTCTTCTAATTTCTAAGGAGCAGAGAAATGGTGGTGCATCTTCTTCAGGAGGAACTTCAAAAGAAGCTGTCTTCTACTCAAATGCTGGAAGAGGTAGAGGCAAAGGTAGAGGAGGCCGATTTGGAGTCCGTGGTAGAAATCAGAATATGCAACAAACTCAAGAAAACCAGTCCTATGGAGGAGGACGTGGTAACTCTAGAGGCAGGGGGAGCCAAAGAGGTCATGGTGGATGGCAAAGAGGCCAAAATGCAAACAGCAATGTTGAATGCTACTACTGTGGTAAAATGGGTCATATGGCTAAAGACTGCTATAAAAAGCAGAATGATATCATAAATGGAAAATTGCAACAAGGGAATTATGCATCTTCTAGTAGACAAGGTGATGACAGAAATGAGCATTTGTTTATGGTACAGCACATGAACAATTCTATGACAAGTGCAGAAGAAAGCAACGATGTATGGTATGTTGACTCAGGTGCATCAAACCACATGACAGGTCATGCAAAATGGATGGAGGATGCAAGGAAAATGAAAAAGACAGGATTTGTGGAGACTGGTGATGATACTACACATCCTATTGTGTAGATTGGAAAATTTCCTTTGTCTATGCAGGATGGGAAAAAGAAATACTTGTCTGATGTATTTCATGTCCCGAATATCACCAAGAATCTGGTTTCTGTTGGTCAAATGGTTGAGCAGGGCTTGCAGGTCAGATTTAATCCTCATGGATGCTTTGTTGAGGATATGAAAAATAAAGGTCGCTTGATATCAAAAGGAAATAAGAAGGGCAGAATGTTTACGTTGGATGCAGACATGTCTGAATTGAGTGCAGCAATGTTTACACATGGGATCGGTGTAGTTGCAGATATTGATATCTGGCATAAACGCATTGGTCATGTTAATGTACAACGACTTAAATCAATGCAGGCCCAAAATATTGCTGCAGGATTGCCTAAATTCAAGGTTGCAGAAATGCATAAGGTATGTGAAGCCTGTCAGTTTGGAAAACAGGCAAGGAAACCATTTCCTAGACATGTTCAAGAGAGTAAGAAGCCATTGGAATTAATCCACTCTAATGTGTGGACTACTAAAGCTGCATCTCTTGGAGGCTGTCATTATTTTGTCACTTTTATTGATGACTATAGCAGAAAAGTTTGGGTGTATTTTATGAAAAAGAAAAGTGAAGTTTTTGGGCATTTCAAAACTCTTAAAGCTATGGTTGAAAAAGAAACAGGCCTGCAAATAAAATGCCTAAGGTCAGATGGAGGGGGAGAGTACCTCTCAAATGAGTTTGCAAGGTTCCTGCAGGAGCATGGCATAAAGCAGCAATATTCATGCAGTCATATCCCACAACAAAATGCAATTGCAGAAAGGAAAAACAGGCATATTGGAGAGGTATCTCATGCCATGCTCAATGAAAAATACCTGCCTGATTTTTATTGGGCTGAGGCAGTTGCTACAGTTGTCTACATAATGAACAGGACTCCCACTGCAGCAATATATTGGATGACTCCAGAGGAGAGGTATACTGGTAGGAAACCAGATATTTCTCATTTGAAGATTTTTTGCTGCATTGCCTATGTTCATGTGCCAGATGAGTTGAGATCCAAGTTGGATCCAAAAGCTGAGAAGTGCATCTTTATTGGTTACTCTTTGCAGCAGAAAGGGTATAGATGCTATAACCCTTCTACTCGTAAGTTTACAGTGAGCAGAGATGTTTTTTATGAGATGAGCAGCTGGTATAAACCAGTAAATGTGATTGATGATGTAGATGCACAAAATGGTAATGCTGCACAGAATTCACAGCAGCAGTCACAAAATATTAGTGGACCTGGAGTGTCCTCTAGCAGTGGTTCATATTCTTTGCCATGGACAGGCAGATTGAGATCAGGAGAATCTCCTCAAAACAATGCAGATAGTGGTATACAGGTTTCACGAAAAGGAAAAGAGAAGGTAGATCAGCCCATGTTTGATGTGAATGCAGGTCACTCTTATATGGATGGTGAATCCAGTGGCTCAGAACAGAGCATTGATGATGAGTTGGGTATTCCTTCTATTGTTGCACCTGGAGTAAGGAAGACCAGGGATGTTTTGAGAGCACCTGGGAGTGAACCTACTTTGCGCAGGTCTACCAAAGCTAGGTATCCTGTGGATAGGCTGAAATATGATGGATTTACAGCCATTCACTATGCATATATGGTCAAAGAGATACAGGAACCAGAACCCACTTCTTTTGAGCAAGCCATGGGAAAAGAAAAATAGGAGAAAGCCATGGATGAAGAAATGGATGCCTTGGAAGCAAATGCTACATGGGAATTGGTACCTTTGCCTAAAGGTAAGAATGCAATTGGCTGTAAGTGGGTTTATAAGGTGAAGCACAATGCAGATGGTTCTGTGAACAGACACAAGGCAAGATTAGTAGTCAAGGGATATGCACAAAAATATGGCATTGATTATGAAGAAACATTCAGTTTGGTTGCAAGGATGGCAACCGTAAGAGCAGTCATTGCTATGGCTGCATCAAAGGGATGGTATTTATATCAGATGGATGTAAAGAATGCCTTCTTGCATGGTGATTTGCAAGAAGAGGTCTATATGGAGCAGCCACCAGGTTATGTGCATGCTGTTCATCCTGAGTTTGTTTGCAGGTTGAAGAAAGCCTTGTATGGCTTGAAGCAAGCACCTAGAGCATGGTCTGACAAGATAGGACAGTATCTTGTCACTATTGGCTTTCAGATTTCCAAGGCAAATTTCTCACTTTATGTGAGAAAAACAGATAAAGGTATTATGCTACTTGTCATTTATGTTGATGATTTGATTATGACAAGTGACAGTGATGAAGATATTCTTCATGTGAAAATGCTATTGAAGTAGAAGTTTGAGATGAAGAATTTGGGAGAGCTGCGTTATTTCTTGGGCATTGAGGTGATTAGATCACCAAGTGGGATACAGCTCTTGCAGAGGCAATATGGATTGGACATGCTGTCCAAATATGGGATGACAGGCTGTAAGCCTATTTCAGTTCCTTTGGAGCTGAATGTGAAGCTGAGCGCAGATACAGGTGAGCTTCTGGAAGACCCTACTATGTACAGACGCATAGTAGGAAGTTTGATTTATATGACTATTACTAGGCCAGATTTGAGCTATGCTGTTGGATTGGTAAGTCAATTTATGCAGGCTCCAAGGAAACCACATTTGGATGCGGCTAGATGCATACTCAGGTATGTGAAGTCCACATTGCAGTATGGACTATTTTATGAGACTGGGGTTCAGATACAGTTGCATGGATACACTGATGCTGATTGGACTGGTAATATTTCTGATAGACGATCTACCAGTGGATATGTGTTCTCTTTTGGGAGTGCTGCAGTCACTTGGAGCAGCAAGAAACAACCTACAGTTGCTTTGTCGAGCACAGAGGCTGAGTACAGGGGTGCAGCAATGGCTGCATGTGAGGTAGCTTGGTTGCATAAGCTACTTTATGATATGCATCAGCCTACAGATGGTCTAGTTGTCATTTATTGTGACAACATGAGTAGTATACACTTGGCAAATAACCCAGTCTATCATGCTAGAAAAAAGCACATTGAGGTGCATTATCACTATGTGCGAGAGAGGGTTTTAGTAGGTCTTATTGATCTAGTTTATGTCAGCACAGAGGATCAGGTAGCTGACATATTTACGAAAGCATTGGGCGCAGAGAAGCTGCGCAAGTTCAGAGACCTGCTTGGTGTGCAGGAATTGGGATTGAGCTCGAGGGGGAGTGTTGAGATATCGAGCTCCACTTGTGATATGCCAAGGTGATCGTTGTGCATTTATGTCACCGACTTGTCAATTGCAGATGCGGTTGGTACACCGTCCATGAATAATAGCTAGATAATAGCTATCCTTATCTACTCTAGTTGGTGGCTCAGTTAGTATGCCACCTTAGTTAGTTGAGTTTGGTTTGAGACCCATATATAGGGTTCTTCTATTTCTATATACTTGACTTCTTTTTGGCTTACACAACTAAGAAGACGAAAACTGTTTTCAGCCTCCACCTTTGTGTGTATTCTCCCATTGTGCAAGCAAGAAAGCTACAAGTGAGACTCCTTCCTTCTCTCCCACAATCTTGACACACTATGTATCCTAGTGCACGTGTGCTCTAGGATGCTTATGGTGTAAACTAAGTCTCTAGTGCCTATGTACACATGTGGTGGATAGAGTGTGTTAATGCAGTGCACTAGTACACATGTGCATCAACATGTGGCAAGGGTAAGATAGACACCTTCTTCCTTCCCTACTACATGTTCCCAATCCTCCCTTCCCAATAGGGGTGATATACAAGTGTGCAAAGGGTTAAAGGTCATGTGCACACACTACCATGTAAATGATCCAAGCACAAGCTCTCCAAGTGTTGAATTATTGTAGAGTTGTTATGATGGTGGTGGTGGTGGTGGTGGCTTTGTTGCTATGTGTGGTGGTCATGATGATGATATCGATTTTCTCCAATCTACGATTACGACGATGAAGATGATGATGATCGTGTAGGGGCAAGCCACAACGACAATTACTACCACCATTGATCATGATAGCAATGATAGAGATGGAGTCTCTATTGTTCATGATGCCAAGTGTTGTGCTAATAGTGGTGATGGTGATGATGATGCTAGCACAAGCCAATAGCAATGGAGATGGCAGCAGGCAAGGCATAGGCAATAGGAGACCATGGTGAGGATGATGACGACAATGATGATGATACTGATTAAAAACAAACAACCTACAATCGTAGTGATTATGATGATTATGATATGAATGATGAGCAGAAAAGGTAGAATATGGCTCTGTTGAGATAGAGGCCAGCACTTGATTGGAGAGGAAGACAATCTTCAAAAAAGAAAGGTGGAGAGGGTGGACACATGCTATTGTCTTCTATTTTCACTTCTTCTTTTCTCTTTTTTGCTTTTTCTTTTTAAGCTTATGTCTTAAAGAATCAAGCCCAAGCCCTTATTCATATGCGAGAAACTCTCTTCTCCTTCTTGCTTTTCCCACGCCTATCTATCTTATGCTTACAACTTCTAACAGTTCAATAATCTAATGCAAACCTTTAAATAACATGACTTATGGATGATTTCACTACTTCCATTCCGCGCAATCTATGTGTGTTAAATCAAAAAGCATCATGACTCCAATATTATATTCTAGTCAATGTAAACCTAAAGCATTGCTAATGCACTCTAACATTACATTGTTTCTCCATTGCTTTACAAAGAACTCCAATAAATAATCTATTTTAAATCTTAGTTAAACTATATCATGTCATTCCATCCAATGTAAAGGCATGGCCTTCCTTCGAGCACGAAAGGCACACATTATAAGCTCCGTGATCGACAATGTACCCCCTTGGTTCTCAAACCCTCTACGGCCTTTGCATGCAAGTGATAAGCATGGGCATAGGCATGAGAGAGTACCAGAGAGAAGAAAGGAGGCTTCACCACTTGGTCCCTCACCCTCACACTCTCACTTCCTTGCTCTCAATCTCACCCTCTCCCTCACACACACACACACACACACACACACACACACACTCTCTCTCTCTCTCTCTCTCTCTCTCTCTCTCTCTCTCTCTCTCTCTCTCTCTCTTTGGAAAGAGGCAAGAAGGCAAGAACAAGAAGTTTGTACACACATAAATAGCTTGTTCTATTCAATCTCATCCTTTAAATGCCCTTTTTAAGGGTTAGGGTTTCCCCATACCCCTTGGGCATCTAGCCCTTCTTTTGGGCCTTGTGACCAGTTATTTCTTTTGTATGCCCTTGGACTAGCACATGCATAGCCTTTGGTGTTTTTTAATCGTGAGTAAAACTTGCACAAGAGAGAGCTCGTCTCTTATTATAGCATTTCATATAGTGGTTTATTTTAAAACATGATAATTTGTTTGCAAAAAGTTGTGGGCCTTCACGGTCTTCTTCTTTCCTTCATGTCTTCTACTTTCATGTGGTTAACAACTACATAGCTTATCCTTGCATAATTCTAGTGAATATTAAACTACAATGTTAGATAGTGGTGGGTAATCGCACACTTAGCTAAATACCACTCAAGGCCCTTGAAAGACATTAGTTTAGGTCCCTTCAAGGGAAAACCTTAGAATTTCCTAAAGCAAGGCCAATACAGGGGTCTAGTATGAGTCCACAAGTAATAAATGTTGAAAAACTATAGCCCTTGATTGTTTATAAGTGAGTAGTAAAAAAAAGATTTGATGGTTGTGCCCAATCCCCCAAGTTAACAAGGATAGTTGAGACAAAAAATACACATATATAAGATGGTTGTTTTGTTAAAGGTATCTACTATTGATTTGGTTGCATTTTGTATAAAGATAAGGATTTTGTAATGGAATTAACTTTTTTCCTTTGAATACAAGTGGATTGCTTTAAATGGATTTATTATTTGGTAGAAATTCTTGCACTTTGATATGGCTATTGTGGATGTGATTGAAGAGAATTATCATAGCTTATGTATATAATATTTTGGCATCTTACTCCCCTAGTTATTTGCCAAGTTTCGTTTAGTAGTCGAGCCAAAATATCACCTAGGAATGTGACATCATCCCACTACAAGGAGACTCCCTTCTATGGTAGCATGGGACAAAGGGACTCTGGCCGTGCTACTATTAAACCCATGTCAAACCTAAGGTGAGAGAAGGAATCCTTCATGAGCACCGTGTATGGGCACCAAGCACCGATTGGAGACTTTGATTGTAGAAAAGGGTAAGGATGGAGCTTGGAAGGGTGGTGCCTTCATTTTATATAGATGTAATGTGAATTAGACCTTACAGTGTGGAGAGATGAGGATGATGAGTTGGAAGGATAAATATCTGAGGTGCAAGTCAAATTAGACTCAATACAATGTATCCAATGTACTCATATGCCTATTTAAAAAGGCAAGATCTATGCAATCTCATGTGGTTTTTCTTTTCTTTCTCAAATCTATGGCCTATCTTGTTTATGAGCCTCCATGAAAATCTTTTTGTTTTCAATTGGGACCAAAGCCTTTGTCCTCAAGATTTTGAGGTAGAGTGGCATCCATTAATATGCACAAGGTTGAAAAAGCTCAAGATAAGAAGAAAGGAGGTGATATCTAAGAACCACAAGGCCCAATTCCAAGGCTTGCAATCAGTACTTGGTCACTATCATATTTGAAGGGTTCTTGGTGGCTACCATTGAAGCTTATAATTGTTAGAGGGCTAGTTTCACTCTCTATCAATTTCTATTTCCAGTTGCCATTTCCTCTGCAAAGGGAGCAGCTTACGGGTTGTGCTCAAGCCCCTAGTTCAAAGGGGTTTCTTAAAGAAAAGCAAGAGGATAGCTTGAGGGGACAAGCATGGAGCCTGCTTCCTTTGTCATACACAGAGAAGAGAAGAGAAGAGGAAGAGATCTTTGTTGCTATACATTGAAGATTTGGGTCACACAAATTAGGTTGCCTGCTATGTGAAGACATCGTAGAGGCGATTGAATACATTGAAGACATCCTTTCATCCCTCCTGATCTACGCTAAATCAAAAATGGCGTGTCTACTCCACATTTTCTTCTTTTTGTAATTATCATAACCTTAACACTAAACATTAAGGTTTAAAAATTCCCCTTCACACTCATCTCCTTCAAACTAGTTAAGTTAAGCCCTTGTTCACACTACTCTCTTCAAACTGATCATTTTTGCAATAGCTGGTCAAACTACTTTTTATTCCAAACTAGCCTAAATTCTATAAGTTGCATTCATATGAAATCGGTTCATCTTAAAATTAATCTAGTATTCGGGAAAACCCATGTAAATTAGAACTAGACACTGCCAAGTATTGTTATAAACTTGGTAAGACCTCTCCATAGAAAGCATGGCTTCAGCTTCCAACATTTCATTTGGCATTGAAAAATTCAAGGGTAGGGAGAAGTATCACACTTGGGAACCTCATATCTAGTTCCTATTCATGCATAAAATTTTATGGATTGTAATCCATGATTATGCACCATCACAAATAACTAAAGAATGGGTAGAGAAGGATGAACAAATATGTGCTTTAATTGTCTACATCTTGCTCTAGGCCTTATCCACCACATTAATATCAAAGGAACAAAAAAGGAAGAGTGGGAAGAATTGAATAAATTGTCTATGCAAAACCAAAAAATCGAGAGATGTATCTAAAAATAAATTTCTATAGTTTGCATCATGAATATAATGATTCACTTTCATAACATGTATTAAAATTAAGAAGCTTAATCAATCGACTTGAAGGAATACAAACTTAATCAATCGACTTGAAGGAATACAAGTCAAAATTCAAAAAAAAGGACACAATAACAATGCTACTTGCTTGTAAGTCTAAGTAGAGAATATACATCCTTGAAAGATTCTCTCCTTCTACATGAAACACTTAATCTTGAAGAATGGAACTCAAAGATCAAGTCGAATCATAATAAGCAAGGACACCGTGTTCTTTACAAAGAAAGATCCTAAGGAACACTACCACTATGGAAGGAAATGATACATTAATATAGAATGTAGATTGAAATACCTATCAAACTACAATCATTGTAAGAAGATTGGACATCATGAAGAGGCATACATGTTTAAAAAACAATCAAACTTCATGGAGGAAAACAAGCAAAAAAAAAGACATAAGGACACCTTTTCTAAAGACATGAAGACTAAAGACAAAGAGTGTGACTACCCACTAGCACTAGCCATAGAATGCACCTAGTGAGGGGAGAATAATCAATCATTGTAAAATCAATCATTATAATCATCTAACCACCTTTTGCAGTAGCTGAATAAGGCACCAAAGGGGAGAGTGTTGAAAAATTTGTAAGGGTGGCACCTTTGTTGTATATAAATGTTATTTGAATTAGACCTTAGAGTGTGGACAGATGAGGATGATGAGTTGGAAGGATAAGGGTTTGAGGTGAAAAGTCAAACTAGTCTCAATATAATGTATTCAATGTACTCATATGCCTATTTAAATAGGCAAGCTCTATGCAATGTCATGTGGTTTTTCTTTGGTTTCTCAAATCTATGTCATATCTTATTTATGAGCCTCCATGCTCAATCCCCTTTGTCTCTCACTCTTTGTAAACCAAGTGTGGTGCTAGTCTACTCTTGGTCTTGATCGGTTCCAAAAAGTGGCCCTTCTTGACCAGGCACTAAACTTTTTATAAAGATCAAGAAGTCACATACACTTTAGGTTAATCCTAATGAGTCAAGGTCGTGATGTTCTACTTGTTGGGGTAAAAGGCCCTTGGGCCTGCCCATGTATAGTGATTGTCCATATTCTTCATTCATATATATGAGATAGTGCAATAAGGCTGTCATATCATTCTTGACAGCACCTACATTGTGTGTACTCTTCTCTCCCGCATCTTCCTCTTCTCCTTCTCCACTGCCATTGCATCCCCTTCAACAACTGGTATCAAAGCTTTGAATCAGAGCTTGATCGTGGAGCTTGGCTCGGCATTACTTCAGCCCGAATTGAAGACCTAGAGCTTGGAGCTTCAATGCCAGCCATGGCTCCTTCTCCCTGAGGTAAGATTTCATCTCCTGCCTCTCCCCAGCCCTCATAGCCTCTTTGCAGATGTTCCTTGGCTTCATTGGGCACCATGTATGCCCCCATTTGCCCTCTTATCCTCAGCATAACTAGTAGGCCCCACAGTAGCAGCTCACGTTTTTGCGCCTGTTTCAAAATCTGGCTCAAAAATCTCATTTTTTCTCATATCTCGGGCATCTGGAACCCGATTTAGACAAGGTAAGAGTCTAACTTGGGGTTTTGGCACACTTGGGATGCAATGGTGATGTCAAATTTTCCAAATTCTAAATATAGAAATTTTTATAATAGATCTGAGTTGATTTGCAACAAGAAAATGTCATGCTCTTAGCTTATGTGATGCTCCTAAGGCTTAGTATTTGATGCCCAAATGCTTTGGGGATTTTTGCCCAATGTTTTGAGATGCTTTGGGACTTGGTTTGAGCTTCCATAGCTCGATTTATGCAGGGATTTACTATTGTACATTGTTTGTGCATCAAGG
The DNA here is from genome assembly GCF_053477565.2 of Lygodium microphyllum. Lineage (NCBI taxonomy): Eukaryota > Viridiplantae > Streptophyta > Polypodiopsida > Schizaeales > Lygodiaceae > Lygodium > Lygodium microphyllum. The sequence continues at coordinate 48,780,135 of NC_141140.1, read as the reverse complement.
TTTTATCAGGGACGGCTTATGCATAATGCTCTTTGTTGACATTCGGGTATCTTGTTGGATATATTGATGCTTGGTCATCATGGTTTATGTCCGAATATGCTATTTGAGAGCTATTAAGCCTTGATTTGGATGTGGATACTTCATTGTTGGTTGGGATTTATACTACCTTGGTTGATAGGTTATTTTACCTCCAGTTTGGTTATGCCTATGGTCTACGGGTGCTCCCGACTACTTAGGATGATATGCTGATGTATTTGGATGATGCCACTTTAATGTTTATGCTCCTAGATGCTTCTTGAGCAAAGAGTAGAGCTCAATTCTTGGTTCACTATTATTTTCTTTGCAACTGGCATTCCACTTGACAAGGTTTATGCCCCGTGCTACCCATTATGGGACTGATGTCTGATGTGGATGCTTTTGGGTTTAATTGTAGTATGGCAAATGTTTGGGCTTGAATCGACTTGCATTTGAGAATTTTGTGGAGCAGTTTGCATTTGGTTGGCTTATAACTTATGTAGCTTGGATGCTATTTTGCCCTTAATGCCGCGATTATGGATCTTGGATTTACTTGGATGCAGATACATGTTTGAGCAGTGCTTGCTCCATTGTCTTGGCAGCAGCTGGTTATTGAGCTTTCATTGCTCATTGATGCTTGGTTCTTTGCGGGTTACTCCTTGATCAATGGACTTCTTGATAGCGCTTGGGTTTAGCAATTATGGCTTTGTTGCTTCTGTGTTGCCTAGCTTCTATGCTAGTTGGGTTGCTTTTACCCATACATGTCAAAGAGCAGTTACTCTTGATGCTTACTCGGCTATGCACTTTGTCTACTATCATGTACTTTACAGAGCCACTTATTTGGATGTTGTTATACAAATACTTGGGCTTCTCCTAGATCTTGACCATTACAGGATCTTATGCCGCTTACTGGTCTTGCATTGACTTGGATGCTACTATGTGGTCTAATGTACTATAGAGTCATGTTTGCCATTATGGTTATGGGTTGATTTTATGGATGAGTACCATATGCTCTTTTGACAGATGTCTTGGCCTTTACACTATTGTGGTTGTTTATGGCATGCACTTAGCTACGAGTCTTTTTCATGTGGGAGCTTTTGCATCCCTAGTTGATGCTTTTGTGCTTCCCTCTCCAGTGAGGATGGAAGAGTACTTGCAGCAGCATGCTTCTACCACTTGTGCTTCTACTGACAGTTGTCTTGATAAGTAGGTTCCCTATGTTGGGACAACCCTTGACTCCTTGAGCTCCATGGATGCTATGGATAGCCCTATTCATGATGACTCGGATCCCTTGTCATCTTCTACAAATTCTTCTTCTACAAATGTATGCTTCTATTGTGGGAAGCTTGGGCATGTTAAAAGAAAATGTTTAAGATGGATTAGAGAGCAGCAGAGACAGATACGAACTCGACGTGAGTAGAGAGTCAGAGATACAGGAGATGCAGCAGGTGTTACCACTATTACTAGTGGTGAGATACATGTTGTTATCCATGATGATGCAGTTGAGCATGTACTCTCTTACCACAACTGGGTTGTCTAATGGCTTTTGGGTTGAGGCCCTTATGACGGCTGTCTATTTGGTTAACAGGATGTCGTGCTTGACCTTGGATGGTATTACACCCCATGAGGCATGGAGTGGCATGCAACCCTCTTATGATTACTTGAGGATGTTTGGCTACCATGCATCTGTACGTATGCCACATGAGCCTATATCACGTAGATGTATCCTCCTTGGTTATGGAGATGGTGACTTTAAGGCCTACAAATTATGGGATTTGGATGCCCAGAAGTCATACGCAGCCGTCATGCTGTCTTCTATGAGACCCAGACACCTCTCAGGCCTCTTAATGAGTGTTCAATACACTTTATGGCTAATTTTACAGCAGCTATAGTGCCATTACAGCAAGCTGTTTATGCTGAAAATGAGACACTTATTGGCCCAGATGACATAATTATGCATAGCAGTCAGGGTCACGATGTTGGTGGTTAGTTGCTAAACCCCTTGCAAGCTCATGAGTGCCATTTTCTTGTAGTTTTGCTGGTTGGACAGCAAGCCATATGTTAGTCTTCCACTTTGCTGAGGCCACATGTAGTCTTGAGACCCCGTTGGATGAGTATCGGAGATGTTGGCTCTCTTTCAGTGATTGACTCGGGAGAGTTTAACTGCTCTACGCTATCTTGTATGCGCTACGGTGATGCTATACGTGACTTTGATGCTTTACAGCCGTGCATTGATGAGTTGTGTTCGCTTCATGAGAAGCATTCTTGGATTGCTCCGTTATATGGAGCTACGGGATCGCTTATCTCCTAAATGTCATGGACTCGAGGATGCTTGACTCTTCTTTTGTAGAGGTTCCCGACACTTCTTGCACAGCTCGCTTTTCGATTGGGTGTTGGGTGAGATGTCATGATTCCTCACCTTGTCTTTTTTTTTCTTTTCTTTCTTTTCACTCCCCAGCCACATTGGCCTTTTAGTGGGAGATTGTTGGGGTAAAAGGCCCTTGGGCCTGCCCATGTATAGTGACCGCTGATGGGACCTGAAATGGGCTAGCACTGGCTATGGTACTAGACGGACCTCATGCTCATTACAGACAAACATACCCTCACGGCCTCGCGGACCAGGAGCATCAATCTAATGCTAAAGGACAAACTGCCCTAAAGCCTAATCTATGTGTTTATAGTTTCATCGTTTTGTAGTTCAACGTTTCTTTTTTTTTAACTCCTCAGAGGGAGAACCCATACACATTGGCAATGCCACGATCACATACATGGAGGCAACCTCTCGGTAGAAACACCGCGGCCCCACTGCAACTCTCCTACATCGTAGGGATTAGCCCTTTGATGAGCTGCTAAACATATAAAACAAACGAACACAAACTCCTCTCTTTTATATTTCTCGTATTTCCAAAAGATATACTATGTGTCCTTACTTAACAGTCCCTTAGGAAATCGACCCTCTATCCTACGGCAAGGGATAACCTCACACTCTCAATCGTGGGTCAAATTCCTAAGAAAATAATTGCTATACAGTCCAGGAGCTTTTCCGTTGATACCATGAACCATACATACTGCATAATGTGAATGGTTTAGTGCACAAACAGAAGAAAATCAGCATTGTGCATCATGCGAAACAAATCTTATCATGATTTCCATGCTAGTGTTTATGTACTGCAAAGTGAAAAGACACTGAGCCTTACGCTCATGCTACCTTTCCCTTTATTTTAAAACAACGTCCTATAGGCATGATGCAACACATAAATCAGATTTCAGTTTATACTTTGACGCTCAACCTCCCCTCTCACCCTACCATTTAATGTTTTGCATTCGTTGATAGGTAAAAATGTCGTTTTATGTGTATTTTTTTATAAAGAAAGCGATAAACATGGACGAAAACATAGAAAAGAGGGTGAAACGAGGCCAAACTCGTGCTTTACCTTCATTATACATTGCACAAACACACGTGTAATTTTTTGGAATTTTTCTTTTACCGTTTCCTAATTTTCTCCCATTTAAAACCCATTTTCCACCATTTTTTGGTATTTTTCCTCTATTTTCTTCAATAAAAAATGACTAGAAATTAAGATTGATTGTGGGCTGTGGCCCTTAGGTTCCTTGATAGAAAACTTTCATGGTTTTGTAGGTATTATGTCTCATATTTCCCATTTATTTTGCAAAAATCCCATTTTACCCCTTAAACGCTTGTTTTACGGGTTTTATACCATTAATTTCAGCCATATCACTTATGATTTTCTGATTATAAACTGTTTAAACTCATAGGAAACAACATCATAATGCATAATCAGCCCATGGGAACAATATTTCATCAACCAAATAGCATTAAAACTCATTTTTTCTTCAAAAAATTTGAATTACCGCTTAGGCTTCATGTTTCGGGATCTCGGTTTTGGTGTGGGACTGCGAGTTAGCCCACATTCAATGTCCAGCATCTTCACAATCAGCAATCTTCATGTCTACATCGATCCGGAAGCAATCCGGTCCCAACCGGACAAGCTTTCCTTCACCATTCTTCATTTTCATCTTGCACACAAGAACAACCCCTTAGGGGAGAGGGAGGGAGGAGAGAGAAATACTAGATCTGGCTCTTCTCATTCCCACAACCATTTCACGGGCGAAGACAGGCGATAAGACCGGCAAAGAGGGAGAAGATCAGGGGTATCATCAATTGGATAGGGTATTTGTAACCTGCCAATCCAAGATCCATCCATGGAGGCACAAATTTCAGTGATGGCGCATTCTTCATGTTTTCATCCTTCCATCTTCTCTCTCTACTTTTTTGCTTTATAAGGTGTATAAAATTTTAGAGGAGGGTCCAAACTCAAAAGGCATGCCCAATTTTGGCCTCCTAAGTGTCCACCTTTTCATATCTTGACCATTTTGTGGCCATTTCCCCGTCCTGGCTCCGATTCAAGTGCTGTAAATTTATGTGCATCCGGCTTGACATCCCACATTGACTGGCAACTCCTGACAACCTACACGGCAGTCTGAAAAATTATCAAAAATCTGCAAGTGTCGCTCGAGCGCCTTTTAAAAGTCATATTTCACTTGGTGCTTAAGATCGTCCTAGCTGGAGCCGCCGCCTTCAATGTTAAATATTTTTTCCCTAAATTCCAAATTTTTGGGCAAATTTTAGGCACATCCCGGGCTCAAAACTCCGCTCTCAACCGCCCATATTCTTCATTCATATATATGAGATAGTGCAATAATGCTATCATATCATTCTTGACAGCACCTACATTGTGTGTACTCTTCTCTCCAGCATCTTTCTCTTCTCCTTCTCCACTGCCATTGCATCCCCTTCACTACTATGAGATAGACTTGAAAGTCACATAACTAGCTAAGTCCACAAATCTTATGGGGTTTGGATGGTGTTGCTCAAAACAGGCATAAGCGACTACCAAATGTCACATCCCCTGTGGCTTGGGTAGGGGTGCATATATTACACATGGTATCAGAGTGAAAATAACAACCGATTGACTAATGATGGATTTTGTGCTCACGAAGTTAAGAAGATAATGCAAATCTAAAATTATGGCCTTAATTGCCAAGTATCAGCTCCATCTCTTGATAGAAATCTTCAAGAGAAGAAATTCCTCTTAAGTGAAATAACCTAAATTCAATAGCAAAGGATCCAAGGTTGAGACCAATTACGGAGGTCTAGATTGAAACCTTGGAGGATTATTTCTCTATAGCAAGCACTATGACACAAATCAATCAATGATTGCTTATCTACGTGTGATGAGTGAAGCCCATCTTTGGTGGAAGCAATGGTGACATGACAAGGAAGTAACTAAAAGTTCTTAGATATGGAAATAGATAAAGGGAGCAGTGTGAGAACACCTTTGTTGGAGATAATGAAGATGAACAAGTTCTTCATTCTGAGGTAGGAAGACGTAACATAGAGACCTATTATTCCAAATTTGTAACCCTCCAAGTATACACAAAAATATCCATTGATCAATAAGTTACTAGATGTTTTGCTAAGGGCTAAAAAATTCTTTGAATGGCTACCTTAAAATCCATAAGGCCAATCGATTTGCAAGACACTCTAATCGAGGCTTAGCCCTTGATAGGACTTGATGGGATACAATTTAGCTTCAAAAATATCATCTATGCTACTAAAGGGTTTGAACTAAACTATCATGATGATCTCAACATCCAAGTTAGTCATCGACAATTCTTTGAATAAGGTGAATTTGGACACATGTGAAGGAGTTGTCCCAATCATCACTGCTTTCAATATGATGGTTTGAGGTACTTACAAGTAGAATGCTTTGAGATTTCTCAAAAAGTTAGAGATTAAGCAAGTAAAAGAAGCTACAAAATGAAGCATGTGGTGTGGCTTGGAACTTCACTATTCTCAGTAAACCAAATACTAACCAACCCTTGGAGATATAATGGATCAAGAAACATAGGAAAGCTCCTTGTACCAACTTGTAAATAGCCAATGAGCAAAAAATAATACAAAATGAACATAACAAAATTATGTTTCCAAAATCAATATCCTATTTCTTGTCAAGATGAAGATATCTCAATTTCTCTAAGGCAAAGAGAATATAACATATCCACCTTATAATGCTACATTTCTTTTCCACATTGTCATTACCTTCATTCTTTGCTTCGCACAAAAGCTCCTCTGAAACATAGATAGCTAAGACTTAAACTAATCCATTACATGCACCAATATCTTCCAATAATAAATATATCTATATTTATGGGAAAAAAAGTATATATACATACTTATGGAGATACATAAATATGTATCGATAATATTTATACATATACATACACACACAAAAATAGAAAAAATAAATAACTTTTTAAATCATACTAGTTAGTCAACTCTTCATCTTCAGATCTATCCTAAATAATCTAGAATGGGAGAAAAATAACCCAATATGGAAGATACACTCGCATGCAATCCAAACTTGACATTTGACAAATCTCCACTTTCATTGGGATCTCCCCATGCTACGACTTCAAACTACATAGCCCTTTTTTGCCATACCCTCACTAAAGTAACCATGTTATAGTGCAACAATGTGAAAGCTTATGTATGGATTAAAAGCATCAAAGTGAAACATTAGAGAGAGAGAGAGAGAGAGAGAGAGAGAGAGAGATATATATATATATATATATATATATAACCCTTTATGCAAAAAAAGAGAATGGACTCAAAAAGTGAATGTTGAATACTCTATCAAAATAATAGGCAACAATAGAAGCAAAGAGACATTATTATAATATATTGGAAGAACACAATAAACAAAAAATAGCACTACAATAGCACAAGAACTCAATGAAAATAAGCTTAGAAAATGGAATCCATGTACCAAGCACAAGAAAACTAGAACACAAGTTGTGCTCTCTTCTTATGAAAACATTCACTGTGGCTACATGGCCAATTTTGCCACAGTAATGACAAATAATTCAGTCCTTGTTGCTATTGGTGGCAAATCCTCGACCACGTCCTTTTGCTACATAAGTACCCTTGGTGTACAAGAGGTTATCCCTTGAGATGGTTTCTTTTACATCCTTGCTTTTAAAGTTTCTTTCTCCAACAAGTAGTGAGTGCTCAATGTCTTTGAGTGAGAGACTCGGAACATTACTTAGTGTTGAAACAAGGTTCTCATATGGTTCATGATTAACACTAGCAAGTAGCATTGCTATTGCCTCATCCTCATCAATGTGCTTTTCAAGAGTTGCTAGCTAAGTTTTAAGGCTCTTGAACTTATTGATGTGTACAATCATAGATGAACTGTCTTTTACATCCAACTTATAAAATTGCATAAGTAATTTTACATTTGAGTTCTTTCCTTGTGTACCAAAGATCTTGTCAAGTTTTTCCCATGCCTTCTTTGCATCCTTGATGCCAAAGATGTGGTGTAATGCATCATCTGATAGACCCTAGGCAATAATACCTAAAACTTTGTTGTTCATCTTCTTTCATGCCTTTGTTTTAGGCTGGTCTTTTGCAACATCTTCTTTCTTGTTATCTGCATCATCTTCTTCAAAAACATCCTAGAGGTCTTTCCTCATGAGATGGTATATGGTTTTCTCCTTCTAGGCGTGAAAGCCTTCACCATTAAACTTTGCTATCTGCTCCAGTTCAGTCATCTTAGAAGGAGATCTTACCACGAGGACACTTGGACAGTGTCTGTCCTTTTACAATGAGATTGAGACTTACAAGGAATTGGATCAATAAGATTTAAAATCATTACAAACTAAGAATAGGCTTTGAAGCAACTGAAATAAAATCATAAGATGAGTTACTCTTGAGTAAGCTAGAAACCCTAAGTGCCAAGAAGCACTAGTTGAGTATCAATAGATACTATGTCTTGAAAATCTTAATATTGGGCTTGATGTTGCTGGGTAATTTTTTAGCTTCCTTGGACACTTCCAGATCTGCAATAGACTTCAGAGGTAATGTCACAGCAATCAAAATCACTATTGATGATGGCAGTGAAAAAAGAACAAGGTTGCCAAGCTTCTAAGTTTCTAGCTATGGCTTCCTCTGCTAGGGTTTCAAATAGCCCTGGTTTTTTTTTTTGCCACAGGAGATAGATGTAACCATTCGGGCCAAGACTTGGTTGAAAGATAGCCTATAGTATAGGCTTTGAATGCCCCATATATACAGGATAAATCGCAACCTCCATAGGTAGCGTGGATTGTACGACTGTCATCGAGCGCAAATCTGACAGAGATGACGAATTTGCACAATGTTGCTTTGAGGAATGGCCAATGTCAGGGTTTATTATGCCATGATGAGCGCCCTAAACTAAGAATGATGTCTCTAGAAGAAAGGTTACAAGGATATGGTCTCTATTGAGAGATCTAGCTCCTCTACCAAAGCAGGGTGTTCCCGACTATGACAGACCAAACAGGGAACTACTAATTTGAGTGGAAGGTGGAGTCACATAGTAGTTTTGAGTTCACTAGAGGTTGTAAGAGATTGAAGAGAGCAGTGAGGAAGGTTAGACCATGCCCACCATGGCTCTGATATCATGTGAAAAAACATAAATCTTGGATATGGCTATGGAGACTGAAACACAAAGAACATCATGGAGACCTAGACAAGCAATGACAAGCACACAAGTGAATGAAGTTCCAAGATTAAGTGCTTGGACTCATAACCACAGTCTTGTGTGTATAGATACTGATATTGATTCTTGACTGAAAAACCAAAGTACAATAGCATTGCATTGAGAAGTGAACCATGTATATGCATTTATAGCTTTCCGGCTTATCCACTTTTCTCACTGTGCTTATGAGATGTTTTCTCATCATCCAGCATACATCACTTGACCTATTTTCCAACATATTCAACTCTTGCTTGAGTTGAATCTTTCGTACCTTTGTATTTACTGAAAACATGTTCTCAAAAATTGTCCAAGCTGCATATGAAGTTTCTGCATTCCTGATATGTCCCAGCATAATATTATCAATGACTGTAAATAGCCAATACATTACCTTTTTGTCTTTTGCATTTCATTCTTTCCATACATTTAATTCATCTATAATCGGAGACATACTCAACTCTGGCTTCTTTTCTTTACATGAAACAAACTCATAAAGGCCCTTTCCAATGAGAAAGTTCATCGCATGAAACTTCCTTGTTCTTGTGGAGTTTCTCAATAATGGGATTTCCACTGTTCTCTGTCATTACCACAAAAAATGATACAACACAAGCTAGTCTTTTGTAACCTTTCATAAGTGCACAGCAATACACCAAGCAACCTTTTTCACTAATCACTCAATAGTACATGTAATCTACAAGCTCTTTGCAAATAAACCTTATGTTTGCTTCCTAACAAACATCTCAAAAATTACAGATTCGAAATCTGTAACTTGTGGATTCACTTTCAGTCAATACAGCCAAAATCACAGTATACCTTGAAACTTTTGTCCGCAACCTTGCGGCTCTAAAATTGAACCTGAAACGGCCTCAGATACCCAAAAAAACTGCGAGAATGCTCTGGATGGCTAATCTGCAAAGTATACAATACTCTGCTCACACACCAAATCTCACAGCAATCTGAGATTTTTATTCTACCCTGCCTCCGGTGCCTCCACAAGCAACTATCCAAGAGAAAGAGTGGAAAAATGGAAGAGCTTCTTACCTGTTGCTTGCTTGCTCAAACCTTGCTTTTTTTCCTTCACTTCAGCTTTCAATATCAACCTCTCTCAGTAGCACTGCTCTGATACCATATCAAGAATCGCGTGATGGAGAGACTTGCTTGAGCTGCTGTGTCAAATACACATTGTATACACAAGAGGAAGCTCGCTCAAGAACACAAGAAGAGAGATGGAGGCCAAAACGTTTTCTTGCTGATTTCTTCTTCTTCTTTCACACATTATACAATGTACACAAAGTATAGATAAGATACAACATAAAAGAAAGTGGCCTACTAAGTCAAACAGTGCATAACAGACTACACTAATCGACTAGCGCTATATCTTTGCCAACTATAGGTAAGTGTAACAAACTAAATATAATAAATAATAAGTCGGTGGCCATATGTGCATCATAATGACCACCAACGTGCTAAGTGTAGGCATGCATACCCATCTAGCCAAGCGGTCCATCATCAATATCCACTTAACACGCTCTGCCGTGTCCCACACACTCTGACTGCTGAACCACATGACTGCAGGCCATAAATACAGGATACCCAGAATCAGGTTGGACCAGAATGGGCCCAACCTGTTGGACAACACTTAATGAAACAATAAAACCAAGTAAAATCACTGCGCCAGATGAAATAACTGGCCATCCTGCCAACTAACTGATTAACTGCCCTGAATGATCGTACAAGAGCTCATCGACCTCTGACAGAAAGCACAGTCTGGGTTAACAAATTCTTTTGTTTGTGTGTCACACGTAAGTGTGTGTGTTTAGAGAGAGAGCTTTTAAGAGAGCACGCTTTTTGTCCAGACTAGGTTGAGTTTTTCTTTCAAAAAACGAAGAGAATTTCCAGGCAAAAAGTGAAAAAGGAGAAAATTCCTAGGTAAAATTTGATATAAAGCTGTGTGTATAAACAACTAATGTCTAGCAAGCATGATATTCTGTTCATTGGCATAAAGAACACGCGTCCACTACCATAATATCTTCTTACATCATGTTTTGGTTTCCATAAATTGTAGAAGTCAGGGTAACTAGAGCAATAAAGTGGTACATGTAAAACTCCCCTGGGTTGAGGGGCTGCAGCTTCAACTGCATGCACTGGGGCATAGTTTTTATGGTGCTCAGAGCTAAAGCCCTCATTAGTTTTCAGCAAGACCTGCTGTGAGCTCAACCCTACCTGTGGAATATATCCATCTGTCTTTATTAGCTCACTTAGTCTTTGTATCTTAACTAGAAGGTTATCACCTTGCCAATGGTCTTGGGTTCCAACAATAAACTCATGCACTTGCCTTTTAACTTCAATGCAAGCCTTCCCAGGTTTCTTTAAACCACAAACTACCGATTTCAGCCGTTCCATCTCACTTGGAATTTCGTGCATATGAGTGTCAGCACAGATATTTGACATGAGCATGCAAGAAGAGACATTAATAAAACCCACATTCAGAGTTTCAAAGCAATCTCTTCCTATGTTGAAGCTGTTGTAGGTTCTGCATGCAGCTAGCAATGATGTCCATGATACACTATCAGGCAGCCCTGGCATCGTCTGAAGCAAATCTACAGCTCCAGAAAGCCATCCCAACCGACTAAGAAGTTCAACCATGTAACCATAAAAATCGCTACATGGTGCCACATATTCTTGTAATGATTTGAAAAGTTTCTGGCCTTCTTCTGACCTCCCTGCTTGACTGCAAGCAGCAAGCATATTCAGATACATCATGGCATCTGCTGTAAAACTTTGCTGTTTCATGTCTTCAAAGCATTGGAAGGCCAGAGCCAAATTGGAGGAACGAGCATAGCCTGCTATTAGAGCACACCATGACACAACATCTCGATTTTGCAACTCATCAAAAACTGTGTGGGCCTCTGGCAGGCTTCCACATCTGGCATACATATCAATCAGGCTATTTCCTATCAAGTTGTCAGAGGCAAGTCCACATTTTACTAATTCCTCATTGAAGATCCTACCCTGCTCCAATGCTCCAATCGCTCCACATGCTTTAAGGGCATACGTATACAGTATTTTGTTTGACTCAACACCATCTTCTTGCATTTTCTTAAACAGCTCTAGAGCATAAGGTTGAAGATCATCATGAGCATATGCTGCAATTATCACTCCCCACAATACCACATCTCTATGAGGCAACCTGTCAAATACCCTGTGAGCTTCATCTAAGCCCCCACACTTCGCATACATATCAATAACCATGCTACTGATTTCTTTCTCGGATTCCAATCCACTTCTAATTATTTGATCATGTGCGAGTCTGCCTTGGACTAAAAATCCTAGCCCGCCACATGATTTCAAAATAGAAAGAAAAGTGGATATTTCAGGTTTGACACCACTACTTTGCATGTTGCAAAAGAGTTCAAGAGCTTGAAGATCACGTTCATGCTGTGTGTGGCCTCCAATTAATACATCCCACGACACAGCATCGCATTGTGGTATTTGATCAAATACTCTATAGGCCTCATCTAGACTACCACACTTCGCATACATGTCAATGAGTGTGTTCCCAACCATAAGGTCTGCTTCCAAACCATTCCTTATAATCTTATCATGTAAAATGCAAGCTTGCCTGATAGCATTTACCCCATCACATAATTTCAGGATGCATAAAAACAAAGGTTTATCAGGTTTGAAACTGTCCATTGGCATCTCTTTGATAAGCTCAAGAGCAGAGATCTTATCATGATGTTGTGTATATCCTGCTATAATTGCAGACCATGACACAGCATCTCGATTTTGAAGCCCATTGAAGATTTTTTGAGCATCACTTAGACTCCCTGATGCAGCATAAGTATCAATTAGGCTATTTGCAATAGCCACATCTGAATCAAAGCCATTTTCAATCACTAATCCATGTAATACCCTACCTTCTTTGGCACAATCAGAGTCAGCACACGCTTTTAAAATAGACGAGCATGTTAACTTGTTTGGCTGTACACCTGCTTGTGACATTTGTTTGAAACACTCAAGTGAAGTGAAACTGTGCCCACTGTGAGAGTAACCAACAATCATGGCTGTCCACGACACTACATCTCTAGTTGGCAGTTCAGTGAAGAGCTTCTTTGCTTCCTCTAAAAAGCCAGACTTGGCATACATGGCCACAAGTGAGTTTCCCAATGCAATATCAAATATAAGACCTAGCCTATTTATCCAGTCATGTATCAGTCTCCCCTCCTTAACAGCTGCTAAGATGTGGCATGCTTTCACCATTCCTAAAAGTGTTACTTTTTCTGGTACAATACCCTCTTTTTGCATTTCCTCAAAGAGGGTGAAAGTGTCTGATGCATGACCGTGCTGCAAATAGCCTATAATAAGTACATTCCACGAAACTGAATCTCGATCTGTCAAAGCCTCAAAAACTCTGAGTGCTTCATCAAGACTCCCACACTTGGCATACATATCAATCAAGGTATTCCCAACAGTTGTGTTGGATGAGAGGCCGATTCTGATGGCCTGATCATGTATCAACCTACCTGGAAGTAACACTCCTAAGGTAGCACATGCTTTCAAGGAAGTAAGAAGTATAACATCATTTGGTGTGATACATTTTTGCTGCATTAGCTCAAAAAGCTTGAGAGCTCCAAGACAATTTCCATTCTTGACACTTCCCATCATTAATGCACCCCATGACACCACATTCCGAGCATGTAATCTGCCAAACACTTTGCATGCCTCATCAAGACACCTGAGATTGGAATACATGTCTATCAGGGTAGTGCCAATAAGTACATCTGAATCAAATCCCATTTCAATTATGTGCTCATGTACAATGTGGCCCTGTTGCATGGTTCCAGCCTTACTGCAAGCCTTCAAAAGACCAATGAAAGTGATGGCATCAGGTTCTACATCTATGGCCTGCATTTTAGAGTACAGCTCAAGAACCTTTCCAACATGTCCAAGTTTCACATGTGCCCAGATTGATGCATTCCAACTATGCAACGTGGACCACCTAACCTCGAATTTCAGAGCAGCCATCGTTCACAAGTGTCATCGCCTTGAAGTTGTAAAGGCGTCTAACATGCTGCCAGATAGAGCAGAAAGACCAGATTCATACGTGAAATTGAAGACACACGTGATATCCAAACCCTTCTGGGCTGAAGCTCCGCAACATGGTTTGGTCCCGGTAGAGACATGAAAAACATCTGTTTTCTTTGAGAAAAGGAACGGCTGCAGTTTCATCTCGCCGCTGCCGCAGGCGTGGCGCAGATTTGAGTTTTCTGCCAGTCCAGAAGGAGGCCTGGCTCATGATCCTGTCACTTCCTCCCATTGCCTTGTCCAGTCTGCATAACACGGATAAAACGGGAGGAGTCCAAAAGATCAATAGACCTTGCCTTGTTTTTCTGCGTGTTGAATGAGAGCATCGATCGCAAACTCAGGTAAGATGTGTTATTATGCTGAATTGATCTATGAAGAGATGCTGTACATAATCTAAGCCTCATAGTTTTGCGATAAAACGAATGTGAGTTACGGAGAGGTTGTAAGAATGTAATAGAGAGTTCATACCATATTATTAGTATGAACCAAAACAATGCAATATAGATTTGTCTTTCTTATTCGAACCTGATTTTTAAAATTACATCTCTTCATATTTATTAGTATTCATTTATTATAAGACATAATAAGTTAAAAAATAGATCTACATCATATTCAAAAAAGGGGATAGCGTTACCCACAAAATAAACACAATGATAGAAGTACCCACAAAAGAACAAAAGAAATTTACTATATTCTCCTTCCTTTCCGAAGAAAGATGGAGAACCAAAATCTAACATTGCAACTGCAATGCTTACAGTACAATAACCTAATAATAAGCAATGACTATCTAACATCTCCTTAACGAGAGGCACATGCACAAAGATGTTGTGAGACCTTAGCACTTTAATATTGTTCCTCAAATAATTTGATGACTTGTCTTTGTTTTCAATGACCACGTTTTATAATATGAGATATCAAGGTGTCCTTTCAAAGATATGTTTAGATTTGGGGTGCTTGGAAATCGCTAAAACCTATGTTGGAATATTAGATGAATACTACACTCATATTCACACTAGGATTTGGTAGTGCATTTAGTATATGCATGGTGATGTTTGAGAGAGAGGCATATTGAATTAAAGAACATGAGTTCTACTTGAATAGCATGATCGTAAAAAGAATAACATTAAGAATTGTGCATGCAACTATTAAGTAAGTTTTGCATATAATCCCTAGAAGACTTAATTAATTAAGCTTATTTTAAATGTCGTACATAAATGTGGTAGGACCTAATTAGAAAACTAAAGCTATCAAGGGAAGCGGGTGGGTGGAATCCCCAACAAGTCCGCAGGGTGGTCCGAGAGAACTGGGAGGCTTCTCACAAGGATTTATCACCGTTCGACTTTAGGTATTGTTAAGTTAGAACCCGATTTGTGTCGTTTTAGGGGACCAGAATGGGACTATGCCCTACGGGCAGAGAGGTTGAGCGGCGCATCCCTCTCATTTCCCATTCTCTTTGAACCAAGTGCGGTATGGATCTGCTTTGGATTGGGTATCTTTGCATAAAGTAGGATGTCCAAAACCGAATGCTAGAATGTTGTTAGGAGACCTTGGCCCTAGGAACCCAGATTTCATATAGATCTTAGTGGGTTCTCGGCTGCGGACGTTGCGTTGCGAGGCAGACTCGGAAAATCCATAGGCAACAAACCTTGTGCCATTCCATGGGAGTGTCAGGCGGCGTCGCTTAGACTCATCTCTCAATGGATCGCTAAAAGAGTGCTGGGACAACCGATAGGCAAGCACATTACAAGTATTTATCTTCATTGTTTTTATAGTTCTCTCTCTTAGTCTCTCATAGATAAATACATTGTTTTTCATAGAATCAGCTATCTCTTGCATGTGATCTCTCTCACAATAGTACACTCTCAATAGTACATCAAAAACCTCACTACAATACTCAATAATCACTCATAATAATCCTTCTTAGGTCGTGGATACACTTCCCAAAAGGTGTATCAAATGCGAAGAGGCACTAAAGACATCATAGTGTCCTGTGAGATCTAGCTTCTGTCTCACTGTTCTTTTGTAACCTTCTGTGAATCTTCATCAGCTACTTCTTCACTTCAATTAGCTTGAATAGAACTTCCATTCATCTTTCTCTAAGACAAGAACACTTCCCAAAATATCCATACATCCACCCTAACACTCAACAAAAACAAATAGAACAAACCACTGAACAACAGGACAACATAAGCACAGAACTACAAAAGCTATAAAACCTTACAGAAGATCAACAAAGACCATAAAAACCACAAAAAAAAAACCAATACCAATTCATTATTTCATAAACCTTTTAACACAACCTCATCCATCTCTCAAAAGATCCATTCAACCATCTCAACTACCAAAACTAAAACAAAACAAAACAAAATAGAAGAAAATCAGACCTTACACAACCAAACAGAGAGAATCACAGAACCCTTTAAAACAACATATCCTCAAAAAAAACCAACATAAACCCTTTAAACATACTCAAACCATTCCAAACACTTCAAATTCAAACAATCAATCACCAAAAACAACCATTCAACAACAAAAACAACAAAAAACTAGCCCAAAAAAACAAATTATTTCCACACTCAACATATCCCCACACTTAGAAAGGAAGTATCCTCACGACCTCAGAAAGAAAAGGACAATAAAAACTCTAATATCTACTAAAAAGAAGCTTCAATCCATCACATGTCACCAACTACTATCACTTTCCCAACATATCAACTTCATAGAAACTATATCTAAAACACATATGAAAGGAAAATCAATAATACCGAGAACCATTCCAACATCATTAAACCAAAATAACTCAAACTATTAAAAGATATAAAAGTTCCACATCTAAGTCTTCAATTGCAACCATGTTATAACTAACATCATCAATCTTCAGAGCTTCATCTTCATTAACTCCACACAATCAAAAACAAAAAAACACATCACCCAACACAAAAAATACCCATATACAAATATAGTTTGAATGGCAAGGATCCCCAAAAATTGGAGAGCAACAAGAATTTTCCATTAAGAAAAAGATGATACAATCATGAAAAGATCCATAGCTAAGTATGATGAAGGTATCTCTTGTTAAATTTCATACTAACCTTGAGGCGCTCCAGAGCTTTACTCTCATCAAAAAAATGCTGAGGCACATTCTGGAGCAATTGTAAACAACACAATCTGGTAGGGAAGGCATGTGCAAAGTAGTACAGTACATCCATCTGAGCAACAATCACATCCACATTTGGATTGATGATTAATGGGGGGATACTCTTTTGAGCATTCAAATTTGACTGCTGATGCATGAAAGAAAGATACAAACAAAAATGAGCTGCAAGACGAACAGTGGTATCCTCAGAAGTAACAAACAAAATGAAGGTAAGAGTTCGAACATGCTACAAACGTATCCCATGACCCTCGAATAAGAGGCCAACGGTCTTGTCACAGAATTAGGCAACGTCCATTGTCTTTGAAGGAGTATGTCGCTGTCATATCTAGGAGTATCCAGCACTGATTGGGAATGAAGGTTAATCTAATCGGAGGGAGATGGTAATGAAATAAGAGGAGAACATTGTAAAGGGGGATAAGATAAATCATAAAATGGGGGTAAATGAAGAGATAAGGAAGGTGGAAAAGATGGAGAATTCAACAAAAAGGTTCGAAGGGAATCCACTGAGAAAACAGAAGGAATAGGAGGAATAGTAGATGGAGGTTCAAAAGGGGTAGGAGATAATGTGGGATCAACAATAAAAGGACAAAAAGTAAAAACAGGGATATGAGGAGATCCAGAAGGGGTAAAAGATAAAAGCAGAATGGTATCAGGACTAGAGGAAAGAAGGGAAACATAAAAAGGGAAACGATATGCCATAAGAGAATAAGAAAGGAGATCAGCAAGATCCTATAGATAAATAGAACAAGAAAATTAAGATCCTGGAAAAAGGACTCAATAAATAACAAATGATCAGCAATAAATCTCAACAATTGAGTTTGTAATGGCTGGATATCGGATTTATGAAATACACTCCTAAGATGACGAGCTTCCAAAGCATCAGCCTCCAAAGGTGGGTGTCAAGCATGTCCTCTACACCAAGATGTCTGCTCATGATAAGTCTTCAAACTCTCTGCTAGTAGAAGCTCAACTGAATGTGCATACATGATAGCTTGCAAGATCACATCCCCCACATAAACATTCAATTCCTCCTCATCAAGGATCTGCAAATGGCCTATAAGATAATATGAAAGTTAACAAGAGGACCTCATGGGAAACCAACTCATCTACGAATCTATCAAATACAGCTCTCAATAAGTCTGCAAGCCACAGATTTGACCACCCATCCTCTAGAGGTTCCAAATCCACATTGCTCAAAGAAATATATAAGGAAAACCTCTACTGATTATATTTGATCCAAAAGGATGGAGGAGGAGACACCAATTCAGTATACTTGTGCCATGCCCAACGGTTAACCGTCAAACGAACAAGGTGGAAAATCTAGAAAAGCTAAAGTAGAAGACACAAGTGTTGGTTTGTTGGGGATTCTGCACATGACGATTCTTGGCGGGCTTGCAAGATAATAAAGGATAAGAAGTCAGAGGTTGGTGTCGATGAAGAGCGAACGACACTTCCGTTGGAGTCGTCAATACCTGCAATTGAAAACCTCTCATAGGTGGTCTCTCCCTAGGGGTAGTGTGAGTCTTCTCTATCGTGCATAAGACATAGTTCAATTAGTTTGGGAGACAGGTCAAACTCTAAACAAGCTGAGAGTATTGTCCTGCACTTGAGGACCCAAACTGTGTGTATATTTCGGTGCAGATATTATGTGAGTGCTCGTGCATACTTAGATATTACGTAGCTAGAATACCGCGGGCTGGTTTCTTGTAACAATGTGTGGATGAAGCAAAGTCTATATTGAGAAGAGGTACACATGAAGGTGTATGAGACATCATTTGCATTGTGACTGCACGACGTAGCATAATTGAACACAGGGACACCGCACTTTCGATAGCTGGAAGCTATGGGACTTGCTTGATGAGGATGGTGTACTTTTCATGGCCATTTGTGGGGTGTTTACCACAATTGATTACAATGGTATTAAGGCAGAGTGTAAAAGGGAATCATACGAATGGGTCAGGGTGACAGGTCTAACCATAGGCGAGACAAAGCTCCTTAGGTATGTCATGCCCTTGATGTGCCCTGAACAATTGTGGGTGATGCTAAAGGACTAGGGGACTAGGGATGGAGCCAGCCGACCAAGGTCACTGAGCGTACCTAATTTGAGGACCCCTAGGTGTTGTGCTGGGATCATGGGTGCTTCGTATCTTTTAGTTTTTTTCTCTTTTCTTTTCTTTTCTTTTCTTTTCTTTTCCATTTTCTTTTCTTTTCTTTTCCGTTTTCTTTTTCGTTTTCTTTTCTTGTTCTTTTTTCTTTCTTCTCTCTCTCTCTCTCTCTCTCTCTCTCTCTCTCTCTCTCTCTCTCTCTCTCTCTCTCTCTCTCTCTCTCTCTCTCTCTCTCTCTCTCTCTCTCTCTCTCTCTCTCTCTCTCTCTCTCTCTCTCTCTCTCTCTCTCTCTCTCTCTCTCTCTCTCTCTCTCTCTCTCTCTTTTTGAACTTGCCTGCGTACAATCATTGCAATATGTGGAGGCTATCAGCCTTCCAATGGGTTGGGAAATGTCAAGCTTCGAAGGCTCAAGAAATGGATACTACAGTGATGATTGTGCCCTAACCTCGTTGTTAGAGAAGTAGTCGTTGAGATGGGGAGATACACTTGAGATATTGCAACCCTCTTTGGAACGTACGATGTTGGTACAATTGGGGTAACAGCTGCCATAAGTGCCTGGCATAGAGTGTAACCCAGAAAGAGGAAGTGGTTAAGATCATGCTTTGGGCCATGCGACGTGGACACTCGCATGGGTGATCTTTGCTTTTGGCAACGCGGCTTTGTCGCGGCTCTTTGTGGGGTCGGTGGGCTTGCTGTGACTTGGGCATTGAACA
Organism: Lygodium microphyllum; assembly: GCF_053477565.2. Classification (NCBI taxonomy): domain Eukaryota; kingdom Viridiplantae; phylum Streptophyta; class Polypodiopsida; order Schizaeales; family Lygodiaceae; genus Lygodium; species Lygodium microphyllum. Next base: position 48,760,460 of record NC_141140.1, on the reverse strand, counting down.
CTTTCGCACAAAGACCTGCATCATCCTACATCCACTTGTCACTTTATGAGAGTACATGCACGGCATATGCTGCAACTATAATAAACCAGTGCAACGCAAGGAGACATCACTTATCTAAATTCCATGGTGTTAACTTAGATACTTATCACCTGCGCTTGATTAGCTTTTTCGTTTGCTAAAGATGTGAAATATACTAAACACAGATATGAAAAGTTTGTACAATTGGGGAACATGTCAGCACTTAACCATTTAAAGACAAAAAGTCATGGCCATGTAGCATTTGATAAGCCTTTTATACAAGATGGGGCTACTCTATTTGTACGAGGCGGGGTGAGTCCGGGTGGTCGGGCGACTAAGGCTCTGTTGGTGAGGGGATCCTGTGAGGTTGGGCAGGGAAGATGTTGGCCGGGGGACCTAAATGGTATAGTCCTTGGCCGCAACTGTTTCCAGAATGCTTTTGAACAATGCATCAAATTCTTCCTTGTCTCAAGCTGCCCTCTCCTCTTTCGAGCACTTGGTGCCCGAGCATCTGGTGGGAGCCTACACGGCTGGTGTTGCCATGCCCCATGTGCTCCCTTGAGCTTCTATTCCCCTAGCCTGGGGATTTTTTGGCCTACATCTGAGGCGGTGTTTCTTGGGGTCTCATTTCTTTGCATACCTTTTAAGGGTAGGTACGTAGCGTTCTAGCATAGGAGCTTGTGCTACATGCTTCCTTTGACGGTGGATAGCGTCCTTGCAAGCCAGTTACACTGGGTGCTCCATGTCGACTACCGTAGGGGGACCTGCAAAATGCGAACCAAGGATTAGGCCTTGAGGCAGGATAAAACTATTCACATGGAAGGGATTATACAGTGGGTTATCAAGCGCATATGATGAGGAGAGGAGAGGTGAGGCATGTAGTGTTTGTTGTAGAGGGATGGCCCCCATGATGATGTTCATTTTGCCTCCAGCCATTAGCAGATCTTGGCTTATGCTAAGTTGCGTGGACTGGTTGTCATGGAGTGGGGCAGGGCTCATCCTCGGAAGGATAGACCGGAAAGGGGAAAAGGTGTATAGAAAGGGACGGTACCATGTCTACACCATCAGAGATGTTTGTTAGAGCTTCCTATGGTGGTAATGAGGGTTGCATGCCCTCCACCTGGAGGCGGGAATGGTCACACAACTTCTAAATGTGTGGTGAGAGGAGGACCTGAGGAGCTTAGCCTATTGACCCCAACTCTTCTCCCTGTGCTTGATTATCATTGTTTGTGTGTGTTGATATTGTCTATACAGGGTCACAAAATTCATTGTTTATTTATATACATATTTACGAATCCATGTCACTTCATGAGGATAAAAGCCAATTGTAAAAATTCGGATTGTACTGGACTGTGGCACACGCATCTAGTACTCGTGGCAACTTACTCAATACGAATAGATATTTTGCAACATCGAGTAGCATGGAACCTTGTCCGAGTCTACTAGCAACATGTAACTCCTCCTCAATGAGAACCTTATCAGACAAAGAGTTCTCTTGGCTAGTTTTAGCTAAGTCCATACCCCGAATGGTAGTCAACACTCAAAAGGAAGTTGGTGCCACATAGGTTGGGTCTCTTTGAGACCGTCATTTGGCCAATCGCTCTTCTGAGACTATCATGATTTGGGCTCCTAGTTCAGCCCATTGCAACACAGTTTTCAAACCAACGTTTTTCAAATTGACTTCGACCCTCTGATTGTCGCTTTAGTTGCTCTATCTCTAAGAGGTTTGGTTGGCAGAGCACATCATTGAATGTTACAGTTAAGCGTAGTTCGTCGACTTCCTCGTCGCAGGTGAGTCGCATGCGTTCATACAGAAGCCTGTCATAGTGCTCATTAAGATGTTCTTGCTCTTCCCAGGATAGGGAAAATAGCAAGTATTCTTCAAGCTGCTCTTTAGGGAATGTGCCCATGTCTGCCAGGACATAGACACGTGCAAACACTTTGAGCTTAGCATCCAACTCAGTTAAGCATTCTGTGACACTTCTATGTTCAATGAGGGCTTGCTCGGTTGCTATCTCATGCAAGGTTCTTGGAGTTTGCCTAGGCTTTAGCATAGCTGGGGGCTCAGGCCTAGATGAGCAAGATTGGTCAACTCTAGGATTGCTTATGCTCTTGGGGTTTCCATGTTTCTCCTGAGGCTTTGTTATTGTGTTATGGTTCTCCTTGGATGTGACTGGTATAAATTTGTCACCCTGTTGTGACAGCATTGTATCCACTGTTGATTGGTCAATGCGAGTTCTATTGTTGGTGGATTGAGTGTTGAAAGCAACCATTGATGGTAACGGCTGCTTTGATTTTTCAGAGCAGACGGATGTGTCTGAGGTTTCACCGCTATTAGGAGAGACATCAATGGGTTCATTGGTGGATGGACTCGATGCTTTCTTCTCCAACTCTCCAGCGCTCTTGGTCTCAATACTCTTGGGGTCCACAACCACCTGTAGTTGCTGTTCTTTTCATTGTTTTCTCCTCTTTTTCTTGGTCAATGAAGGTGCATAACTTAACGACTCAGGACCTTGAACTAGGTCAGTCGATGTGCTTAGTTGGGCCTCAGCCTTCTCCTTCTCTAGTGTGTCCTCATGGGACATAGTCGTGGCCTACTGAATAGCCTTGCTAGGTTGTGAGGGTACAACTGCCTCTCTTTTTGGAGAGTCTAGCTCTTCAGCCAATTTCCTTCTGTTTAACTCCTCTAGCCTAGGCTTTAGGCACTTTGGAAGTGCTAGAGTTGTCAAGGAAGTTGGTTGCGACACCTTCTCCACAGGTGAACTACTAAGGACACGTTCCACAAGGGGCATTATCACGGCCAAGGGCTATGACTGCTGTAATCCCTGCTTGGAAGTAGTAGTAGCTAGTTCAGTGGACTGGCTACAATTGGTGGATTACAGTGTCAAGTCCTTAGACCAATTAAAAGTGGTCGTGTCTTTTGTTGCCCTTTGAGCATTTACTTGTGCAGATCAAGCCTCAGCTATTCTAGTCACAATAGATTGCATAGGCATACCCTTGGGCCGAGAGCTATGGGTGGTGTCATGTCCTGCCTCTTGGACATTTGGAAGCTCTAATGTAGGTAGAGATTGGGATTGAGTAGCCGCACTTGATGACTATTGTGCTTCTCGTGTCCGTTTAGGGGAAGAGGGTGTAGGAGACTTGGGACTCCTAAGTGGCTTTGACACAGGCTGGGAGATTTGCTCGTGGCTGTTAGATGATTTTGCTATTTGCCTTGTTGAGCATTTAACCTTGCCATGAGCAATGTTGTGCCTATGATGCCTGTTATCCTCTTGGGGAATCAAAGGCTCCGTGGGCACTAGTGGCTTTTGCGTATCCTCAACGATTACATCTGATATCTGCTTGTCAAGCACGCTAGGTTGAGGATCTACCCTCCTATTGGTCTCGTTTGGTTTCTTGATTTCGACCATGAGGGGCTCGGTCACTCCACTGTTGTTGACTCGAGACTTGGTTTTTCGTTTAGATCTCCTACGCTTCTTTGCTCTTGATACAATCTGGCCTTTAGTCGACAAAGGAGGTTTAGCAAGGGGTTTTGGCACCCAAATCCATCGGTTACTTGCGTAATACCCTTGAGCACGTAGCAATGCTTTGGATATCCATTGCAGCGTTGTATTGGCTCTCCATTGATGCCTTTGTCTATAAGGCTTAGGCTTCTTTTGGGGTCTTCTACAATATTTATAAGTCCAAAGCCCATCCTTGGCATTGTCTCTTGACCTTCTTGTTTCAGGCATGGCCTCACTCACTGGTTCTCATTGTTCGACCTATGCTTATATCAACTCTTCCAACAAGTCCTTGATCTCGTTAGCAAGCTTGACTATTATGTCTGTACCCTCCTTGCCTTTCCCTCGAGGTTTGATGGGGTCACCCTTGCTAAAGATTGTGACTATCCTCACATCCGGTAGTGTCAAGTGTATCCTCTGTGCTACATAGTCGACCTCACACTTGGTCTCCCTTTTGAAGGGTCTTCCTAGGAGGGTTTCCTTCCTGTAATTAGCACTATTTGGAGGAACATGAAATAGGATAGGCAAGCTTTCAGCTTCAATTGTCGCAAGGATTTTGCACTTCCCTATGAGTGCTTGTGGGTGTCCCTCGTAAGGGCTAAGAGTTGCATTAGTCGGTGTGAGCTTTGGTTGGCCTAGTAGGGTCCATGATTCATAAGTCAAGATATTAAAATCTGCTCCTTCATCAATCAGAGCATCGATAGTGTGCTCTCTTTTCGCAGTGAGTTTGACCCTAAGATAAGCAGGCGGTACTATGTCTTCATCTTCCAGGTCTTGGCTCATAAATTTAAGCCTTCTGACAAATGCCCTTGGTTCCCCAACTGCACGACCAAATGTGGATTCTCCACTAATGTCTTAGATCATCTGTGCAGCGCTATTCAAGGTGCATCTATCGTCAGGACTGTCATATCTAGTCATTCTCGCAGTTGTAGCTTGATGTTGTTGATTTTCACTTTGACTAGATGCAATCTGAATGCAACACGTACGTGTTTTTGCAATGTGGCCTTTTTGCCCTTGTTAGCTAGATTGGGCCATTGAGGTTCTAGGGTCTCTGTTTGTCTCTGTTCGGGTATGGGCTTTTGGTTGCTCTTTTGCAAGTGACAATCCATGCTCGTGTAGAGCAACAACTACACCAAGGTCCAATTTGGAGGACCTGTCACGGCACGTGTTTTCTCTCCAACCTACTTGGGGAGGTGCGAAGAGGGCCCCCCTCTACGGCAATCCCCCCCACCCCCCCCCCCCCCCCGGCCCGCAAGGCCATTAGGGTAAATGCCATGTGCAATTTGAAGAATCGTTTTTGTCCATTTTTGAACTACTTGCTCTAGATTTCAGCCCAGTGATAGATCTATGAGGTGGTTTCGGCTCTATATGATCTCTCGGTCAATTTCAGGGTCTACAGGTTAAAATTTGAAAAAAAACTAAATTCGCCCCAACAGGTCCGAATTGCAGGGTCTGAGTGCCCAATTCGGGTCATCTAAGGGCCAAGTAGAAAGGGCCGAATGTAATTAGTCCGAATGTCAAATTTGGCCAGACCGAGTCTGGTTGTCCAAGGGCCAAATCTCAAGTGGGCCGAGTCAGTAGGGATAAGTCAGGTGGGCCAAGTCAAGTGGGCCAAGTCAGCAGGGCCGAGGGTTGAATTTCAAAGTTGGTCCGAATGATCAATTCGGACGGGCCGAGCGGTGGGTGTCCGAGTCGAGTGGGGCAAGTCAAGTGGTTCGAGTGGTAGTGGGCTGAGGGCTAAATGGCTGAGCGGTCCAAGGGCCAACTCTGGGACTTAGCCCAGAATCGCCGTCACTCGGACATGTTGAGCGCTACGCGTTTTTTCGCCAGACTTCACAAAATTCGTCGCGTCGAGCCACTGGTCGAGCAGCTCCAGATACAACCTACTCATGTAGGGAAAGGTGTAGAATTACCTGGGCTGGGCAAATAACTCCCGGATGGCCAGATCGAAGCAGATCTACGCAACGAAGCTTTCTCCCTCTCTCCTGCTCTCCTAAAACCTTGCAATGCACAATGTGGCCTTTCTTGCCACTCCTGGCCCCTTATCACCATGCTCAAGCTTGTACTCATCTTAGTCTTGCCTCCCTTACTAACATTTACCCCAAAATTTCATTTTAAGCCATTCTTTTCCCTGTTTTAGCTTGTTATACAGCAACAGAAAACCCTACAGTTTGCTCCAATATTTTGCTCCTATCCTTCCTAAATGCAAGAAAAAAATCATAAGGAAAATACTTACACTACTCCATCATACTTTCCCAAGTCCAAAACAACAAAAATCTACTTGCTAAGGAGATCGAATACCTCTTCAAACTCCCTCGCTTCCTATCTATCTACCTCAAGCACCGGTTCGGGGAAAACCCTACTTCAATGCTCAATTCGAAGCGCGCAAGTGCTCAAGGCTTGAATCCGTTGGTCTCGGCAACGGAACCAAAATGTGGGAGCTTTCGCTCAAGCGCCAAGACCCACGGACCGCTTATTGTTTCAAGCGTTCCAAGCCGAGCACTAGTGGCTACCTCTCACATAGCCAACGCGTCATCCATATCTACAGGTGTAGTGAGCTTACCTCCATGCCGATCGAGTTACCTCCTCTACCGTGCACTCCAGTAGCTCCACAATCCAAGTGCAAGCTTCAAGCAAGCTCCATGCTCCAAGCTCCATAGCCGCGAAGCAAGAGAAGACAAGAGAAGAGAAGAGAAGGAGAGAGGAGAAGATGGAGAGCTTCTCCTCCCCGGTTCCTCACCCTCACACACTCACTCCCTCATACTCTCACACTCCCTCTCTCAAGCACAAGCTCAAGCAAGCAGGAACAAGAAGAAGAAGACAAAGAGGAGAGCCACTTTTGGCCACACACAAGAATGAGCTTCTCATTCACTTTTCAACTTTATATACAAAACCCTAATCCCTTTTTGGGCGGTCATCCCCTTATCCCCTTTTTTACATGGCCGGCCATGGTCTAGGCCCTTTTTCCCATTGTCCTTCTATCTTCCTAGCTTCCTTTCCACCGCCCATCCACATTTACAAATTGCACGGGTGAGAGCCCGACGCTCCTTAAATTAAATCACGATGCGCTTACGCTCTTTTACAAAAGTATTGACTTGCGCTTTTCCTTGTGCACCTTTTTTCCTTATTTAGGACTTTTCCATGCTTCTTGTGTTTCCAGATTTTTCTTAGCATGCCTTCGTCTTCCATTTCACTTTGCCTTGGCCTTTGTCTTCTGCTTTAGCTTTTCCAAATTTTCCACCTTGTTCGTCTGACAGTTAACGGTTAACAATGGTACAAAAAGAGAGAGAGAGAGAGAGAGAGAGAGAGAGAGAGAGAGAGAGAGAGAGTACCTTAATGGTTATACCTAAGACCAGTACAACGACATGAGAGAGAGTGACATACCTTTCAATAAATCTTGTATGCTTTTTATATGTTGAATCCTTCCTTATCGCTTGCTAGTTTTCAATCATCTTGCAAACATGAGAGATTATAGAACTTGTTATGCTCCCATTCCTCTTGCAAAATGTTCAAGCACAGACATGGCCTTCCAAGTCTATATGTGGATGATAGACCTGCATTAGAAACTATCATCTTATGCATGATAAAAAGATTTCAATGTGACAAAACATCGTATGTCTCATAACACATTACCTTGGTCTTACACTTCACTTCCGGTACTTCATACATGTACAAAGAGAAAACACTAAAGCTAAAGACAAATGTGCCACGCCTACATATACAAAATAGTTAGTCTCTTTTTGAATTTAAGTCAAAACAAGCCTTGATTAGTTCAATCCCTTAAAATTCTCCAAAGCTGCAGTAATGTATTACATACAAAACACTCATAAATCACTATTTTATAAAAATCACACATAATGGTAATAACCTTTGTCAAGTGGTATTGTGAATTTGAAATCAAGTAAATATCTTTATGATTAGAAAAAGATATCGATGTCGTTTTGCCCAAATTTAGCTCCCTGATTTTTGCATAGAGAAAAGACAACATAAATGTAAGAACATGCATTTGCCATTAGTTTTAGGTGAAGCAAATAATGTAATCCACTGCTAACCCTAATGAATTAATTGTCTTTGCTACATAATGGCAGATATTCATGTGCCCATATGCATACTGCACCTTCAAACAACCAAAAGCATGTATAATGGAGACAAGAAAAGAGTATTGTAAGTGCATACTATTTGTAGATCTTATAATTTGGAATCATGATGCCACAGAATGATGACAACTACAAAGAGAGGAAAATCACCAACTACACTAGACTAAGTCAAACACACCCTATGGCCCCTCTCTTCTAATTGAAGTGCCCCCCAATGCCCATCACCATGCGCCATTCTCACTTAGGATTTCTTCCATCGCATTTAGTTGGTAGTCTACACTTTAGAGGATAATAACCATCCAAGAGGAATCCATATGCACACAACATTGCATGATCTCTATCATAGAATCCAACACTTCTTTACAACCACAAGGTATAATTCAGGACACAAAACATATTTGTATCTCTTATTGTCTCTACTACCCTTGCCACTTGAGATAGGAACGTGCTTAAGCAAGCACAATATATGGTTCAAGTAATCATCACATTTTTTTATGATGACTTTTTCAATGCTATTATTGCATTATCCATATCCTAGACAACTACATCTCTACCCAAGCACTAAGTAGGATTTTTTTGAAAACATAACACGCTAGTCTTGTTGCTATCATTGCATGATCCCTAACTTAGAACACATCACATTCATGTGCTCAAATAAAATATCATTGTATGGTCTTGATAGCCTTTTTCCCAAGCATTTATAGATTATCGTTCCATGACCCCTATCTTCAACAATATTACTTCCATTTAGCTTACTACTAGGTACGATTTATGAATTATACATCTTTCATGTGTCTCTTGTCCTATCTATTCCATTAACAATATCATGCATGATTCTTAGCTTTGCTTAAACCCTCCATTCAATTCAACACTAATTAACATAGTCATCATTATTCTTGGCATTTACTCATCGTGCAATTGTGAACAATATGCTATTCTAGCAATACTAATCTAGCAAATCTCCTAGGTATTGACCATATTTTACTACACGATACTAAATGTAAACTATCTTGTAACATTTGATACTTTTATTGCTACTCTATAGGGAGTGACTGTATCCTTATAAGAACTTAAGGTCAATATCTACATAAGTATTTAGACTACTAATCTATGCTATGCCTTTTATGAAAGGGAGCGACGGATGGAAGGTTGGACTCAAGAGCTATGGCAGGAGAGCAAGAGCAAGAAAGGGAGAGACTAGAAATGCGAACTCCAACAGTCGCAATGTGGACCAAGTCTTCCTTTATTCAAACTGTCACTAAAAGAATAAAGAATAAAGTGACGGTGACGGGCGCCCGCCACCTACAGTGTGCAGTGGCGGTGACTGTCAGTGTAGTAATACACAGGCGGCTAGGCAGAGGCACCTTTACCCCCAACAACCTCCCACTTAAAGGCGAATCTACCCCAGTGAGGAGTGAAAAGAAAAAGAAAAAAGATAGTACAACATGTACATATGTACAACAGGATGAGGAAATACGTCATCTCATCCCACGCCCATCAAGCTCCTGAGGAAGGCAAAGCGCTCTGTAGAGAGGCTTTTCGTGAGCAGCTCTGCAGGATTCTGGTCAGTCGAGATCTTGACAAGATCAACAGACTTGTCCTCAACGACCCCACGTATGAAGTGATACCTCACCTCAATGTGTTTCGTCTTCGCATGGAAGACCGGATTCTTGGCTAACTGAATAGCACTTATAGAATCCGAATGCAGTGTAGGGATAGCATCAATACCAAGGTCAGCAACTAAACGACCCAACTAAGTGGCCTCCTTGCAAGCCTCAGTGGCTGCAACATACTCGGCCTCTGTAGTAGAAAGGGCCATGCATTTTTGCACCCTAGGCATCCAAGAAATAGAACCTATAGCATAGGTGAATACATAGCCGAAAGTGGACTTCCTACTATCTGCATGTCCTACATAATCAGAGTCAGTGTACCCCACGACTCCTGTATCCTGGCTGCCATAGCATATGCACATATCCGCAGTGCCCTTCAGGTACCTTATGATACCCTTCATGGCATCCCAATGCTTCTTGCCAGATGTAGCCATATACTGTGCCACAACACCAACTACAAAGGCAATATCTGGACGAGTGGCTATCATGGCATACATAAAACTGCCCACTGCGGATGTATAGGGAATCTTGGCCATCTCGGCCCACTACTCATCTATCTATGGACAATCAACCTATGATACCTTCACATAAGAAGGCAATGGACAGCCAATAGGCTTTACGTCCTGCATGCGGAAGTGCTCAAGGATTTTATGAATGTACTCTCTCTGTGACAAGTAGAGGAGTCCCTGATGCATGTTGTGTCTAATGCGCATACCAAGTATGTGAGCGGCATGTCCCAAGTCTTTCATCTCAAAGCTCTTCTTGAGCTGAGCCTTAAGAGCATCTAGCTCATCATGAGCTTTCCCTGCTATCAGCATATCATCCACATAGAGTACTAAAATCAATAAAGAATCATCACGGGCTTTCTTAGTGTAAAGACACGGATCCATAGCATTCCGGCTGTAGCCCTGACTACATAAAGGCATCAAACTTATGGTACCACTCCCTAGGTCCCTGTTTCAAGCCATAAAGACTTTTCTTCAATTTGCACACTAGGTGCTGCCTACCAGGTTCTACAAAGCCCTTAGGCTGCTCCATATAAATCCCATCATGCAAGTCCCCATGTAAGAAAGCCGTCCTGACATCTATCTGGTATAAATCCAAGTCAAGCTGAGCAACCAAAGCCAAGACTAAGTGCAATGTGGTCATCTTAACCACAGGAGAAATGACCTCGTCAAAGTCCACACCATGCTTGTGCTTAAAACCCTTTGCTACCAATCGAGCCTTGTATACCGGCTTGGGGTGTCCAGGGGTACTTTTTAGCTTGTACACCCATTTGCATGGCAAAGCTTTCTTGCCCATAGGCAAGGAAACCAAATCCCAAGTGTCATTCTTATGCAGGGAGTCTATCTCAGACTGCATAGCCCTCTCCCAGGAGTGACTGTCACCCCTGCATATAGCCTCATCATAGGTGAAAGGCTCTCTTGCATCTGTAACCAAGACATAATGCATCAAGGGCTGAAATCTATCAGGTGGACGTCTGTCTCTAGTAGACCGTCTCACGGTAGGCTCTGCTACCTGCCCAACTGCCTGTCCAATACCCTAACCATGAGCATCTGCTGCAGCTGTAGGCTGTGCAACTGGCTATGCAGGAGCTCTATGATCCTCCTGAAATATGACCCTGCGGATCTCAACAACTCTCTCAGGCTGCTATGCATTTGTCTTCATGGAAGACTACATCATGACTGCGGATGACTTTCCGCGCTTGCGGATCCCAGAGACGATAACCCATCTCACCTGCATCCCCATAACCAAGGAAAATGCATTTGACACTCTTGGTTTACTTTTCTTGTCCCTGGGCACATGGCAAAATGCCTCACATCCAAAGACACGGAGATGCGCATAAGAGGAATGTTTTCCAATCCATACCTCCTCTACAACCTAGAAATCCAAACCACTAGAGGGTGATATGTTTATGACATGCACAGCTGTACTAACTGTCTCAGCCCAAAAGCTCTGTGGTAGGCCTGCATGGCTAAGCATACTGCGTACACCCTCCTGGATGGTTCTATTCATCCGCTCAGCCAAACCATTCTGGGGAGGGTGTAGGGGGCAGTCAACTGTTGCTTAATACCCCTCTCATCACATAACTGCTCAAAAGCACGTGAGACATTCTCACCCCCATTATCTGTCCTTAGGCATTTTAGCCTATACCCAGACTGGTTCTCAACCAATGCAAGCCATCTTTGAAACACATCCAAGACATCGAATTTCAGCTTAGTGGGATAAGCCCAAACTTTCCGTGAAAAATCATCTATGAATGTAACAAAATACTTTGCACCACCCATAGACTGACAAGGCATAGGCCCACAGACATCCGAATGTACCAATGCCAAGGGCTCACTCATGCGTGGCCTACCAGACTTCTTATGCATAGACCTAGTCTACCTACCATAAAGACAATGCTAAGATGAATCAAAACATGCATAATCAAGGGGCGGTAAGTATTGCAAACCAGAAAGCATTTTCATTCCCTTCAAAGATATATGGCCCAAATGGGCATGCCAAAGAGATACATGTGGGATAGAACCTGTTACCGTGTTCCCACAGCACAGAGGAGCAGAAAATGGAAAAAATGGAAATAGAAAAAAAGGTGCAGAATAAAAGCAGAAAAAGGCGCCTTGACCGAGAGCCAGTCCCTGAAAAATTCAAATGTTCGGGCACGACCCTTAGAAAGCTTCGGTGTCGGCCCAAGGCAACAAAAGAATTAAAATGCGGAAGTGCCCCCGAATCTTTGTAAAAGAGTGCCAGGCTCGCTCCTATGCAAAGTGTACACATTAGTTGGGAATAGGATAAATTAGAATAGTAGGAAATGGGAAAAAGGGCCTAGGCTACGGTCGGCCATGTAAAAGAGGGAAAAGGGAATGACCGCCCAAGAAGGATTTAGGGCTTTATATATAAAGTTGAAAAGTGAATGAGAAGCTCATTCTTTGGTGTGTGGCAAAAAGAGTCTTCTTCTTCCTCTCTTCTTCTCTCCTTCTTGCTTGTGTGTGCTCTTGAGAGAGGGAGTGTGAGAGTGTGAGGGAGTGAGTGTGCGTGAGAGTGAGGGATCAAGAGGGTGAAACTCTTCACCATCTCCTCTTCTCTTCTTCTATTCTCTTCTCTTCTCTTGCACGCACGGCTATGGAGGATGGAGCTTGGAAGTGGAGGAGGCTTGAGGATGCTTGAGCTAGCATCAAGAATCGTGGAGCTACCGGAGTGCAAGGGAGAGGAGGATACTCGATCAAGCATCAAGGTAAGCTCACTACACTCGTAGGATCGCGACAGCGCATCGGCTAGGTGAGAGATAGCCATTAGAGCTCGCTTGGAATGCTTGAAACAATAAGCGGTCCGTGGGTCTTGGCGGTTGAGTGAAAGCTCCCACATTTTGGTTCCGTTGCTGGGACCAACGGATTCAAGCTTGAGCACTTGCGTGCCTCATATCGAGCATCGAAGTAGGGTACTCATCCCCGAAACGGAGCTTGAGATAGGTAGAAAGTTAGGTGTTTTTAATCTTCAAAACAAGTAAGTATTTTGGGATATTTTGGTTGTTTGATGATTGGAAAGCATGGAGGATCTATTTCAGTTTTTTGACTTCAATCTTCGTTGCATTTAGCGTAGGTTAAAGTTAGGAAATCGAACCGAAAAATGGTAGGGTTTACTGTTTCAAAACAGAGAAAAAATCGTGCAAAATGCTCGTTAATGAGGCCTAAGATCGACAAGAGAGCGATTGGGGGCGTCAACACCGCATTTGGGAAGGCATATAAGAGCCAAGAGGCCAAAAGAACTCATTTGTGCCATTTTAGTGAGAGAGAGAGAGAGAGAGAGAGAGAGAGCTAGAGAGCCCTAGTCCGTGTGATTCGATTGCATCACCGACGCACTTACTGACCCGTTCAGGTATACAAACCTCTCCCTCTACTTCCCTAGATATGATCTGGAAGTGCATGACCATGGCACCAACCTACATTGGGTGAAACGATCGAATTCGCATTCGCGCAGGTTACGTGCGCCGCGTTCGGCTCATCCGAGTGGCCTCTCCTGGGCTGAGTCCTAGAATCGGCCTCGGTCCTTGTCACTCGACCCACGTGACCAAACCCTAGTTGGCCCTCGGACTGTCTGAGGCAACTGTCCGAGTCAACCCACTCGGCCGTCCAAGTCAAAGCTCTTTGCCATGTGGCACATCTGGCCCTCGGCCCGTCCGAGTCTCAAATTTGGCACTCGGCCACACCCGAAAATTCGGCCCTCGGCCAAGCGCGTTCGGCCCGTCCGAATAAAAATCGTTCGAGTCAAATCCGGAAATTCGGCCCTCGACCCATCCGAGTGACCCACTCGGACCCTGCAATTCGGACCAGTTGGTCCAAGTGCAACTTTTTGTCAAATCTGTTAGAAATTTGACCCGACTCAAAAAATACGCATTAGCGCAACTTGTCGAAACCCTTCGGGCGCTCAGAACTTGATTCTGACACACGTGATAAGAGAAATTGTAGTGCACAGCCGCTTAGTGGCTATCAGTAGACAATTGAGGGACCCAGGACCTGGACGCGAGCCGTTGAACCGTAAAACCTGAGCGACCGAAAGCGAACAAGGCAACATACAAGGAAACCCTAAACCCTGACTAAACGGCCAGAAAATGGACCTACAAGCCTATCAGGCCCAAAACGAGCGAGAGTGAGTAAGACGTCGGGGAATTGCTTGTGGCACTCACATTGAATTTCCGCACTTGAAGTACACTTAAGAAAGATGAAAGCCTGATTGGGCACAAGTGCACGAGAAACAACACACTTACCGAGTGACCATAAATTGAGGTTTGTATTTAATAATCAAAGGAACTCACTCAGATAAATCGCTTAAGTAACCCACTAGTAGGAGAAGACCCCAAGACTTAGACAGGTGCCTGAGTGCCCTACTAGTAGGACCTGGAGAAGACACAAAGACACGGGAAGCAACAAGATAGAGGATTGGACGCTGCCAGAGATGCTTGGATTTATTGACAACCTCGTGGAGATGGAAGCAGAAACAATGTCGGGATCAAGAGGCGAACGAGGAGAGGACCAATTAGACTTAGGAGAATTTCCAACCTCAATCTAGGAAGAACTGGTCCACAACTACGATCTACTCACTAGGACCGTGATCCAGGGCAGACCTGTAGAGGAAGTGGTAGCAAACCTGGAAGAAGAGAGAAGAGCAATCAAGAGAGTGCTAGAAGGCATAATTGCCTACAACCGTGAGCAAAGGGTTAGAAGGCTACAGCAAGACGTAGATATGTACGAGGCTAGACGAGTGCTAGACCTAGCTGGAGCGGCCAAATCTGGACCGAATGTAGAGAGGGAACGGGCAGCAGAGGCTGACATGACATTGAGCAAACTGGTAGCAAAGCGACTCTTGGACAACACGTCCGTTGAACAGAGCACTACTGCCCTAGCCACTGCGCTACTATTGGGATTGGGAGTCACGCAAGGGGCTAAAGGGCAGGCTAGAATCCCCATCGTAGCAAAACAACTAGCTAGATACAAACCTAGCAGTGACCCGTACAGCTTCATGGAGCAGTTCGAGCAAGTATGTGAGGCAAACGGTCTTACTGACCCTACGCAGCGAGCTCGAGCTTTCGACCTGTGCTTAGGCGATAAGGGGAGGACCTGGTATTCTAGTCTAGATAACGCAGAACGTACGAACTTTGTTCGCCTGAAGGGCCTCTTCATCGAGAGGCTTTCAGAGGCAGGGTATTCGGATAACCTCATCGTTAGGTTGATGAATATCAGTCAAAGGGAGAAGGAGGACGTTAGGGATTACGTCACTCAGGTGCGTAGCCTCTACAAGAGAATCCCTGCCAATGAGCGACCTACTGAGAGGGCAGTGTCTACAGTGTTCATGAACGGGATTCGGAGCGAGGAGCTCTACAAGGCTTTGGCCAGTAACTCCACCTTGCAACGAGACATGCTAGCTAGAGTTTTTGAGGAGGCAATACGCGTAGATGATCAACTCAGGGAACGCAACATGAGGACTACCAACTGAGAAAGTGCAAGCCAGAGGGACCCTGAGAGATCAACTACTTCAGGGGGAAAAGCAACTGCTAGTATGCAGGATAAGGAAAAGAGTGTAGACCACGACCAGGGGATGGTAGAGATGAGAATGGAGATTGCACGGTTGCAAGAGCTCGTGAGAAAGCCTGTGAGATCCCATGTACAATGTATATACTACAGTGGCAATCACCTCCCAGTTGAGTGCCAAGATCCTAGATCTCGGCCGTGCTCAAATTGCGGTAGATTCAGGCATGATGCAGTGCATTGCAAAATACCGAGGAGATTTCCATACGCGCAGCATTACAACCCTCCATACTTAGGTAATAGGCCACCTAATTTCTTTGGGAGGGGAGCCCAGTTAGCTCTTCCAGCACCGACTGACTCAAGACCTGTCGTGCCAGATGAACCCAACTGGTATACCCAGGCCACCAGGGCCTTTTGTAACCCACCCATCTAGCGATGCTCCTATTCACTTTGTGGAGGAGCCTAATGAGGAAGAAACATATGTCAACCCGTACATATCCTATGACGAGGAGGGCAACCCAGTCCTGATGGACTATCGGCCGGTGCCGGTGATGGCTTTAGGAAGAGGAAAAGGCAGAGGCTTTGGAGGGCCAAGCCAAGATCCAGTCACATGCTGGACTTGCGGCCACCTAGGCCACATTTCATCACACTGCCCAGAACAGGAACAAGCTAACAAGGACAAAGCGGATCTCCAATGCACAAAGTGTGGAATCACACATCTGTTTCCTGACTGTCCTAGGCAGAAACCATCAATCAGCTCTACCAACATGCCATCGGTGCCTTTGGGGCTTTTTGGAGTGGAAACCTTTGGTAGTGAGGATATGCCCATCCCATTAGATGCCATGACGTGAGCTCAAACAAAACATGCAGGCATCTCCTTGCCAGGGCCAAGTAACCTTGACGCAACCTCGATAGGAAAGAAAAGCCGGAGGAGACGGAAAAAGAGAACCGATGCAAAGATAACCCTTAAAATCGAGGAAGTGACTACGTTAGTAACGGGTAAGAAGGTCACAGACGCAGAATCGGAGACCTCAGCTCCTAAGACAGTCGAGCGAGGGAGTGCCAAGGTAGGAGAATATCCCCACCCCAAACGGCAGCTCGAGGCTATAGCCAAGGTTAAGGAGTGGGTCAAGGACGCCCAAAAGCACCTCAAGGATGCTGAACCCATATTAGAAGATCCTATTGATGATTTCTCCAACGTGAGCACACCAGTCTCACCTTCAAAACCAAAAGCTGCGAGCATACTTGCACCACTGGGAGTAACTCAGCAGCAAGGCCATGGGGAAACTTGCCAGGGCAGACAGAATGCATGGCCTAGAAATGCTAGCCTCAGGGGAAGACAAGAGCCCAGTAGCCTCCTCACAACCTTGTTGTCTACTCCAGTAACTCTAAGCTTGGAAGATCTGCTTAGGCAAAATCATTCCTTGTGGCAGGAGTTAAAAGACTTGATGGAGGGACACACAGGACTTGGAGGTGCTGATTCGCAAGATCATGATGTAGTTACACAGATCCCAAGTCTAACTCTACACTCAAATCCTAAGTCTTTTGCACATCAATGCTTTTTGGAAAGGCACTGAAATGCACGCAGTTTTGCCCGTCCTAGCCTTAGGAGATATGATGCGAAAAGGAATTGTAGACTCAGGCGCAAGTGTTAGCGTACTAAACCATGCAGTCTTAGAGGCACCCTCCTGTAGAGACTGCCAGGTTTAACGTCACGTTAGCAAATGGAATGAAGGTAAGACCATTCGGGGTCTTAAAGAATTGGCCAGTAAAGATTGCCGGTATGCAATTTTCGATAAACTTCATTGTCATGAAGGGAATGGATTACGACATACTATTAGACCGACCTTGGATGAGGAGGGCGCGTGTCATTGAGGACTGGGGCAATGGTTTGATTTTCCTAGGGAACAGAACTAGTGCAGTAAGGGTAGAGATGGACACTTGGAAGACGACCCCTGTTGACCTAGATGCCATCTCAGCTATGCTGAAAGGCGGTACTCAAACGACCAAACCCTATGGATCACTCACTAAATATATTCCTTGCCCTGAGGATGAGAGGGATTGGATGCACATTTTGGCAACCATTGACCTACCAATCTCGGATGAGGAAGAACTATATCGGCAGGCCGCTAAAGCCGCAACCATGCCAATTGAGGAGCCAATTGTGCCCCTCTGCATGATGGCAGGAAGCTCACTCAGCCCAAGCAAACCAACCTCGTTCCATATCCCCAACAACAAACTAGAGCTTCAGGAAATCGTAGAGTATCTGACCAATAAACTAGAAGGCAACTTGGCTGCTAACTTAAAACCTCTACGTGATCTATTAGCTAAGCCAGAATGGAAATGGACCAAGGTCCACGACCTGAATTTGTTATATAACTGGGCTTTAGTTACTGATGACACGGAGACTGGAGAGAAAAGCTTAGGTGATAATGAGCAGTCAGAAGGACACGACTCTGATGATGAGGAGTGTGAGGACTGTTGCTCTACGGGAGAGAAAAGTGAAGAAGAGATAGATACAATAGAGTACGACACAGAAGGAAAAGCGATAGAACAAATTAGGGCAGACTCAAGGCCTAGGAGAGGAAGAACCAGTCAGAACGAAAAAGGAGTCATGCGAATGGAGTGTGACAGATCCTGGCTAGAATGCATAGGAGTCGTGGATTATGAGCAAGCCAGAGTGGCACGACCATGGGTAATCCCAGTGCTCAAGACGGATGCACCTACTGAACTACGACCCCCTGGGGAAACACCTTCCTCAAGTGAGGGATGCGAGTTTAACTCAAAGTCGAAAGTCACCACTGAGAGTGATCCCAATATACCACAACCTTCTAAGGTCAAATGCACCAAGGGAGACTTGTGAGTCCACCTGAGGTGCAGGAGGCTAAAAGAGGAGGCCAGGAAGCAAGCAAGGGACTCGGAAGCAGAAAGGCAAAAGAAACCGCAGGATCTACCCAAACGGTTTACAAAATTTAAAAAGGGTGACAGAGTGGTGATTTTGCTAGGTGCGAAAAGACAAGGCCAAACTAGTGAACCAATCGAGGGACCCACCAAAGTCAAGGAAGTTAACTTGGCTGGGAAAGGTGAAAAGCCAAGACCTGTGTTCATTGCAAATGACTTGACGGAGGATGAGACCAAACTTATTGTACTCTTGCAAGAGTACATTGACGTATTTGCCTGGACATTGAACTTAAGGGAGTCGACCCTAGGGTTGTGACTCATAATATCCCAATGGTCCCTGATGTAGTGCCAACGAAACAACGACCTTACCCCATGAATCCCAAATACACCCATGCAGTAAAAGAGGAGATTGATAAACTCATGAGGGCAGGATTCATATATGAGATCGAGCACACGGACTGGGTATCACCTATCATGATTGTCATGAAGAAAAATGGAAAAATCCGAGTGTGCGTGAACTACAAGAAAGTGAATGCCGCTACGAAGAGGGATAACTATCCTTTACCTTACACTGAGCACATGCTTGAGAGGATAGCAGGTAAAGAAGCCTACAGTTTTCTGGATGGTTTCTCGGGCTATAATCAAGTGCAAGTGCACCCCGACGACAAGCACAAGACTGCCTTTGCCACGGAATGGGGTGTATTCACCTACATTGTCATGCCTTTTGGGCTAATGAACGCACCTGCAACTTTTCAACGCCTAATGTGCACTATCTTTAAGGACATGCTTAGGCGCGAACTGGAAGCGTTTGTAGACGACTTATGCTTACACTCTAGTTGGGCCGAACACTTACAGAAATTGAGAGCTGTCTTTGAAAGGTGTAGGTTGTACCACCTCTCGTTGAACCCCTTAAAGTGCCAGTTCTGGGTGAAACACGGATGCATCTTAGGGCATGTAGTGTCAAGGAACGGCATTGCCACTGACTTTTCTAAAGTCAGAGTCATTGTTGACTTACCGCCACCCGATAACTACAAGGGAGTTCACTGTTTCTTAGGACACACTGGATATTATCGACACTTTGTACTAAATTACGCACTAATTGCTAGACCATTGTACAAGCTGTTGATAGTGTTCGAGTGGACTGAGGGATACCAACGCGCATACGAGGAGTTGAAGAAGGCTCTTACAACTGCACCAATCTTACGAGCCCCAGACTGGAACATAACGTTTCATGTACACATAGACGCCTCTAAGTTCGCTATCGGAGCCATGCTATGCCAGCCTGGTGAACATGACTTAGATTACCTGGTCAGTTTTGCCAGCAGGCAGCTCACAGAGACCGAGATGAACTATTCCACGACAAAAAGGGAAGGGTTGGCCATGGTATTTACGGTAAAGAAATTTAGGCATTACCTGTTGGCCACTCCCTTTGTCTTCTTTGTTGACCATCAAACCTTGCTATATCTTGTGAACAAGCCTTGCGCTATAAGACGCATAGCTAGATGGTTACTCCTTCTACTAGAGTTTGACTTCTCTGTGGTTGTACGCAAAGGAAAGCAGCATTACATGGCTGACCACATGTCCCGCATACCCACAGGAGAAGCCGCTGGACAAGGCATACCTGACGATTTACCGGATGTTCATCTCTTTAACTTGTCTAGCGAGAGAGAATTGTTTAAAGCTGATCTGACATCGTATTGGGCCGATGACATAGTGCAAGTGCTGGAAAACGGACTACCTGAGCGACCCATTGAGAAGGCCAGGCTGAGACAAGGCATACCTGATGATTTACCGGATGCTCATCTCTTTAACCTATCTAGCAAGAGAGAATTGTTTAAAGCTGATCTGACGTCGTATTGGGTCGATGACATAGTACAAGTGCTGGAAAACGGACTACCTGAGCGACCCATTGAGAAGGCCAGACTGAGAAGACTTATCCTGAAAATTCAGCCATACCAACTTATAGCCGGCCAACTCTACAAGTTGGGACAAGATGGTTTATTGCGCAGATGCGTATATGAGTACGAGATGCACGATGCATTGAAAGAAGCACATGGTGGAATCGCTGGAGGGCACTTTAGCGGGGACACAACAGCCCGAAAGGTGCTACAATCCCAACTATGGTGGCCCACCCTTTTCCGCGATGCAGCTAAATTCGTAAAGCACTGCGATGAGTGCCAAAGGACCAAAGTGCCTGTGCGGAAAGACAAGATGGAGTTAACCCCTGTCATAGCCCGACAACCCTTTGAAAAATGGGGCATCGATTTTATTGGACCTATCAGTCCTGCGGCACAATATTCCCAAGCTCGCTACATCATAGCGGCGACCGATTATCTAACGAAGTGGGCAAAAGCACGAGCCACAAGGAAGAATGATGCTAGAACCACTGCAAAGTTCTTGTGGGAGCAGGTCATTTCACGGTTTGGCTGTCCAATAGAACTTGTAAGCAACCAAGGCACGCACTTCATTAATGAGGTGATTTCCCACTTGCTCTCTACCTTCCTAATAATTCATCGGAAGTCCTCTCCCTATTACCCTCAGGCTAATGGCCAAGCCGAATCCACGAATAAAATCTTAGTCAACGTGCTTACAAAGGTAGTGTCTACTTCAAGAAGTCACTGGGACAACAAGCTAATGGCAGCCTTGTGGGCCTATCGCATGGCTTATAAAACGGCTGTAGGACAGACGCCTTTTAGGCTGACGTACGGAACTGAAGCCATTTTACCCTTAGAATTCTTCATCCCTAGCTTAAGGATAGCAGTCTAGGAGCGTTGGGAGGAAAGAGAGGCTTGGACCAATCGCTTAGTGGAGCTAGAGCACCTAACGAAGACCCGACTCCTCGCCACTCACTCTCTGATTTGTGAGAAGGCTCGACGAAATATGTGGTTTGACAAGTATGTCAACCAGCGAGACTTTGAACAAGGGGACCTTGTTCTACTATACTCTGTAAAAGGACATAAACAGAAGATGAAGTTTCGGGGGCTAGGGCCTTTCAGAGTACGCATGATTGGTAGAACAGGGAATGTTGAGTTAGAGACACTTGAAGGCAAAGGAATAGTATTTTTTAATGGTAGCCGTATAAAGAAATACTATCATCCTTCCCATCCATTACATGAGCCACCCATGCTAGAACCCCCAATAAACGTCTGCATGGCTACCATAATCGACCTTACAGATCAGGACGAAGAAGCAGTGGCACCGGCGTATCTACGAATCACAGTCACAGCAAGAGCGACGTATTCTCTCGATGCCTTGATTGATGAAGGTGCCGACTACAACATCTTGACACATGACCATTGGACACGCATTGGTCAACCGAAACTACAGCCCACTAATGCCAAACTCTCCCCGTTTGGGGGTACTGCTTATTCACTCCAAGGGAAGTGCAAGGTAGTCATTTCTATCGAGTCTGAAAGTTTACCAGCTTTCTTCCATGTGTTGCCTGACACTAAAGGAGTCGGTAATGTGTCACTATTGGGTCGTACTTTCAAGAAGCAAACGAACTGTAATGTGGATTACAACATAAACCCCATTCATCTTGCTATAGGCAATGTGCGTATAGTGACGACTTTCAGCAAGGGCTATCCTGATTCCTCCACCATTACGAAGCCACCGGTAGAAACCCCTACGACCACGCTCTAGCCCAAGTCTAAACCGAAGAAAACTAAGGCCTCATGCCAGGCTCTCGACACTAGGCCCAAACCCACCAAGAATGCTCACAAGGCCAAGGAGTCTAAGCTTATATGGGTGCCAAAATGGCAAAGACCACATCCGGGTAGACCACCCAAACGTGATCCTAAACGCCAAAATAATCAGCCACATCACGGCCTAAGAGCCAGTCTAGACGCTATCGATGTAGACACACAACCACGCCGCGATGGATCCCCAAAGATCTCTTGCGAGCACAAGAATACTACGAGGGCAATCCCTGGATTTGGGTGCCTAAAAATGGCATCATGTACAAGCAATCTCACCCCAGTGAGGGAGGCTTGCACACGTGGTGCCCAGGGCATAGTCAGCAAACCATTGCCCGTTGTGGCTAGTAAGCCCCAGCTCATCTATCGACCAAAGAAAATGCCACAAGCCTTAAACTTACCTAATCCAGAGAGCTTAAAAACCCCCATGACTGCTCACTCAGAACCCAGCACAACTCCCATGCCCCCAGAGCTTCCTACAGCACCTCAAAGTGCTTCGGAGTGCAAAGCCCAACCTGTGACACCAAGGGTGGAGTCACCACTATCCAGTCTAGTTACACCATCCCCACCAACAGGTCTTAAATCTTCCTACGCAATACGACCTTTCCTCTCCTTGGCTAAAGACCTTGCCGCGACTTCTAGGGATGACTTAATAACCTACATCAAGATGTTGGACAAAACTTTCACTACATTCGCTAGAAGTTATGAGAGGCTAGACCTAGGTCTTCTTGACACAACACTTGCTTCGGATGTTCGTGCATTACCATGCACTTGGGAAGAATACGAACTTATGACCACTAAATTCCCCAAAATTGCTGCCAAATTGATAGCAAACGACGAAATCTCAAAGGAGCAAGCTGCCCTCAGAAGACTAATCACTTCATATCGTAAGCCTCCTCATTCTGTTCCTGAACACGAGTTGCAAGAGCTCACGCAGATGGCAAGCTTGCCTTCCACGTTCTTGCAGCAGTGGTTTGCTCTGAGAATCCAATGGGAGAAAAAAGGTTGCCGGATAATGACCAATGCTGAGCAATGCAGGGCAATTAAAACCATCGAATATGACCATACTTATGTGGCACCTATCTCGCTTAGGGTTTTGGCCATCACCCGCAACCAGCATTTAGACGACCATGTGCTCGCTCACCCCTACATTGACCAATTCCTCATAGAAGAGGAATTACATGTTGCCAACCGCCTTAATACTGGAGATCTCTTTCGCGATGTCTTGACCTACATCTCCCAAGTCTCCATCCAACCGTCTGCTCTTGATTGTCATGCTCAACTGGAATACAATCCAAGATTCTACACGTGGCTTCTTCACACGTAACTCCTACCCCAACAGGCCCAAAGCCCCTCACCTTTTAACCCCCAATCCTAGGAAGGATTCTTTTCTAAGCCGGAAGGGGAGGGGGTATGTGGGCATGTGGTGAAGGTGAAAGGAATCAGATAGGAAATGAATAAAAAGGGGATACAGTAAAGTAAAGGTAGTGAAAAGTATAAGCATATAGTATGAAAAAAGGGCTTCCTAAAAAATTCATTCAAGAGTTTTTATTCTCACATAAACAGCAAAGTGATATGTGGAAAAGGCTAACAAAAGTTACGAATTATGGCAGCAGCAGAAAATGTCGCAGCAAGACCGCGCCCATCGACTCCCGTTCACGGATGAGGAAAGGGAGCAGTATCGCATCCATCTAGAGAACCACGCCTTCGGCCAGCTCAAGTTCCGAACCATCCACAGCATCGAAGTCGTGGTGGCCAAGGAGGAAGCAGCCAGGAGGATAGTGGAACAATGCAACCTTACAAAGTATATTGAAAAATTCTCGCAGGAGTCGGATCACCTAAAATGAGTAGAATTCCTCAGAACATACAACCCGGACCAAGAAGGTGGCATTGTAACAGTGGGCTGAGGAGAGGGTGCAAAGCAAGTGCAAGTCCGGTGATCCAACCTTGGTGGAGAAGGCTTTGGGATTGGTACCAAGGACAGAAAGGAGACAAAAAAGGGATGTTTATGCCTTGCTGAAAATGAAGAAGGAAGAGGTGCTCACGAAGGACGGCATAAGCATCCGGGACATCCCTGATACAGAAGCCAGGTTGCAGGCCAAGTTGGTGCACGTGCTCTTCTCCAGCCAACGTTACAATTCCTTAATGCATCAAATTAGCGTGCCAGTGCTGGAGAACGTAGCCGCCCACACCCTAGACGAAGTAGATTGGAATGGTTATGTGCGGAAAACGATTGATCAAGCGGCCAAAGCGCTAGCCCTAGGAAGTGCACCAACAGGAGGAGAATCTCCGGCTTCTAAGGTTACGGAAAGGAAGAAAGCCTCCTCCAAGGCCTCCTTCATCGGGTACGGAGGAATCTTGACTGCACTCATCCAGGAGGCAGTAAAGGAAGCACAGGAGGCGGAGGAGGGAGAAGGAAAAACGCCGGAGAGGTCGCATCCTCGCCGGGACAAAGACAGGTCCACCGACAGAACGGAAACAGAAGAAGAAGGGGAGGGGCAGACTAGCAAAAAGACAATCAGGACAACGAAGAAGAAGGTGGCGCAGAGGAAGAAGAAGAATAACGAAGGCAGGAAGAAGGAAAGGGAGAGAGAGAGAACAAAGAGACAGGAGGAGGAGAGGGAAAAAGAGGAGTTACAGAAAGCAAAGGAGGCGTCAAAACAAGAAGGAGAAGAGGAGAAAAGAAGGGAAAAAGAACAGAAAGGAAAAAAAGAAGAAGGAGCAAAAAAAAAGGGAGGAGGAAAGGAAGAGAAAAGCGGATGAGGAGGAGGAGGAGCTACGAAGAAAGGAGGAAGAGGACCTGGCGGAGGCCACCCGCCGGTCCATTGAACAACAGTGCCGAGCAGATGAACTAAGGAACCTGAGCCCGCGCAGAGAAGAGGGGCCAAGGTCTAGCACACAGGTGCCAAAGTTTGTGCCACCTCCAGTCCCTGAAGGCAAGGGCAAGGCCCCGCTCCATCTGATCCCTACCCTCCTGGTGCCTTCTGCGGAACTCACCACCATCACCCCCAGCATCCCGACTAGCGCAGATGTGTCAAACTTCGTGGCGTGGATGCAGTATTTCATCAACAAGGAGATGGGCCAGGGGCAAAGCACGGAGACTACGGCCACAGGACAGAAGAGGCCAGCCACGGATGCGGAGTTGAGGCAAGAGTCCAAAAAGCAAAAAGTCGAAGCCTCAACCTCGCCCATTCACACAACGATGACGCCATCAGCTAATTACGATGAATACGTCGCCGAGCTGCTCTCCCAATTGGAGAAAGCAAAGGAGGAACGCAAGATAGCCGTGTGGCTGAGTTGGCACTGAGAAGGAAACAATGGCCGCCTTCCAGCTGGATAAGACAAGAATGATAGCCTTGCAGCAGCGGGAGATTACAGACCTGAGACAATAACTAAAGGCTAGGGATGAGAGGGAGGAACACTGGAGGCAGCTACTCAAAAACGAGACTCAAGAGTTAGTAAACATGCAAAGAGAGCACAAGCTTCTAATAGTGCAGTATCATGAGCTTGTTGCGCAATCTGCTCAGATTGATGCACTCGTGACGGAGCTGAATGCCAGGGACGAAGAAAGAAAACGAGGCATGGAGGAGTAGCAGGAGAAACTCAAGCGCATGACAGATCAGCTGACCTCTGAAAGAGGAGAACAAGAGAGGCTAGTTAGGGAACTAGAGGATTATGAGCAGAAAATCATGATGCTGACCTTAAGATAGGGAGAGGGCTTAGAAGTAATGAACAAAAGGGAAGAGGAGTGGGCTGCGCACAGCAAAAAGAGGGTGAAGACACTGGCGCGGCGCCTTGCTCTAACAGAAAATGAGAAAATCATCACGGAGAGCAAGGCGGAGGCAGCCCAAGTGGCCTTCAGCACTCAACATAAGGCCTTCCTCGACACATCCTACACGCCATGCACACAGCGCAAGGAGAGCCACTGGAGGTAATGCAAAGAAAGCTCGGCATGGCAAAAAGAGCCCTACACGCTGGATTGCAGATGCCACCATTACCTACGGAGGTTAGGCTGAGTTTAGATGAACAACGAAAATATCTAATGCTGGCGGGCCTAACCCCCCAGGAGATAGACGCCCTCGGATTCGAGGAAGAAGCAGCACATGCAGAACAACAGGGGAAAGAAGTAGAGATAGAAATCGATGTGAATCGATTCAAGGAAGACGTAGTCCCACAACCCCCCTCGCCGCAAGCCCAAGAGCCGCCATAAGGGGACCCAGCTCTGCAGAAAGAAAAGCCGTCTCTAAAGAAAGACACAAAAAACTGGTGGAGGAGGCCAGACAAAAACTGAGCCAAGCCAGTCGTGCTACCATCCGCACCTATCCCTCCATGCCCAGATGATCTTCGCGCAGGATTCCAGCAGAACTGATGGTGTGGGAGGTACAGGAACTAGGAAAGGATCCATTCCCCTTCAGTTTCCTCCTACCCAACAATCTGCAGAGGATCCTGCCGCTTAAAGTGATGGACGAGGTAATCGCGGTCGGTGGCCGGTTGGGGAAAAAATGGCTGGAAGAGCGAGAAAAGACCCCAACCTCTTGGGGCACAGAAGCGGCTGACTACTGGCAAGATAAGGTTTTTGAAATCCCCCACACTGTACAAAACTACAAGAGCCAACCCCTGTGGAGGAGGCAAGTATGCGACATAAGCATGCACGCCTGGATTGCATTTTGTAATACCCTGCCATTCGAGCGAAATGACCCTACCTACATGGCGTACCCTCGAAGGGTAGGGGTAGATTTTGATGCCACCCTCCATGGGCGGTATGACTTTCCCATTATTTATAACTCCACTGTAGTATCCTTTGAGCACGCTCTTCTTTTTACTGCAGAAAGCCTAGACGAGTCTATGATGCGCTTTCTTGCGGACTTCTCCTCATGTCCTGACCCTGCTTTTATAATCACTTGTAATTATCTTAGGTTACTTAGGCTACTTCTTAAGCAGGACCCGACTCCACAAGAGCGCGGCATGCCTCCCCTATTCTTTGACCCTAACACTATAGATAACTGTGCCATGGCTCGTCTCATGATAAGGGCTAGTCTCCTTCCCTCTTTTTGCCTAGCCCTCTTAGAAGACATGAATGACAGCCAATTCACTAGATGCAACCACCCCTTCCTCTCCACCTGTACGCATGAATCTGAAAGATTACATGCAAAGTTGCCAGTTTTTGAGCAAGTCTATCCAACCCCCGTCTCCTCCTCATTTTGATCAAGACAATTAAGCCTATGTATCATTTCAAAAAAAAAAAAAAAGGCACCGCAGTCACTGCACCTAGGGTTCTCCCTAGCCCCCTCCCCCACTTCATGCTTAGGGCACATCAAGGGCAGGACTTTCAGACCTATCACCCTAAGACTCGCACCGCACCTCCAACGAAGCACGAACTGGGTCTTCAAGTGTGGGATGTTACCAAGGGCTTACCCAAGGTTAGACCCATCTCCCAGTTCCACTGCCAAGAGCACCACCCACTACACGGCGAGCAGACACACCCCTTAGGGAGTGCACAACTTTTCTTGCAGGTTATGTTCACCTCTCGAGAAATGACTACCCGCAGAAGAAGATCACCCACGGCACCCTTTAATGACCCAAACTTCTTTTCATGTGGCGCCGGCATCCAGCCATCTGCCTGTTGATGGCCACCATGATTGAACCAAGTCAAGGTAGAACTGCCATTGGCATAGATCTTGGAACCTCATCGTCCGAAGATCCATGCCCAACGCCTCAAGATCCACAAATCGCTTATTGATTCCACAAGCCTGAAGACCTTCAACTCAAACTGAAGACTTTCAACTCAAAGATAAGGATCTTCAATCTGATGCCAGGAGGCATATTCCACGGTGGATTCCGTGAGGTTTTACGGTGGATTCCGTAAACTTACTTAGATGACCGGGGCTCATACGCAAAGAGGATTCTTTGTGCAAGAAGTTGATGGGGACGCCTGTCCTTTTCAGGCGTTTCATTAATTTAGTGTGTACATGGGTGATTCCATAGCAGGTGATTCCGCAAAAAACATATTAAATTAATAAACATTTATGAGTTTAAAGTGCGCACTCGTAATAAATTAAGGTTAGGATTTATTTCTAACCAGTTGATTTATTTATGTAGCTGAAGACTGCTAGGTATTCACTTTTGTCGGTTTAATTGTGTTATTTTACTAACGATTGTGAATGCTTCAGTTGATGTGTAGAGATAGCAGCAGTGGCGGAGGAAAGCATTGGAGTCTAGCGGGTTTTCGATCTTTGGACTATATTTTGATAGGCGCCACGCCTATATTTTGTTATGTCTATAGAGACATCGATTATTTATTATTATTTTGTATGCGCTTATGCGCCTGGATATATTATTTCTATTTGGATATTGAGATTGGGCGTGCCAGACTCTATGGGCACCGTCCATTAGCTTTATTTTCTTATTTTTGGTAGAAAGCAAACTCAAAAGCTAAAAGCTTGTCATATTTTTGTAATTGGGCTATTTTTGAGCATGAAGATTGGAAATATACATTAAATACATGCTTTGTGAAGCGCTCACACAAGGCATGGGGGAGATTGAACCCAATTTGTCTCTTGTCTCATGTCGTGCTTGCTTTTACATTGGTTTTTGTGCTAAAAAGTAGAGTACTTTGTTCTTGGGGACCTTTGGGAATTCACCACGTGAGCTATCTGCAACCGATCTGCGCACCACAATCAAAGCCACAGGTTTTCAAGACAAACAGCGTTCGGGGGGTTTCTCCAGAATAAACCCCTCCAATACCATCCTCCTAAGGGATTGCTTATTGCTTCAAGCGTTTCTTATACTCAAAAGACGACCGGCTACATAAGGCGCGCCACAACAGGGTGAAAGATGCCGAGTATCTTCATGGAGCCTAAAGCACACCGGAATCTTTCCTGGTTATCGTCCTCAACCTCCATCACCTATCATTCCCCCAACCACCCATCTTCATGTTCCGCCAAGTAGCCAACCTAACTAGCCACTACATCCCACCGCAGTGCCATGGGACTGGCACTTGGCTAGGAGGGGGGTAATGTTACCATGTTCCCACAGCATAGAGGAGCGAAAAATGGAAAAAATGGAAATAGCAAAAAAGGCGCAGGATAAAAGCAGAAAAAGGCACCTTGAATGGGAGCCAGTCCCTGAAAAATTCAAATGTTCGGGCACGACCCTCAGAAAGCTTCGGTGTCGGCCCGAGACAACAAAAGAATTAAAATGCAAAAGCACCCCCGAATCTTTGTAAAAGAGTGCCAGGCTCGCTCCTGTGCAAAGTGTACGCATTAGTTGGGAATAGGATAAATTAGAATAGTGGGAAATGGGAAAAAGGGCCTAGGCTACAGCCGACCATGTAAAAGAGGGAAAAGGGGATAACCGCCCAAGAAGGATTTAGGGCTTTGTATATAAAGTTGAAAAGTGAATGAAAAGCTCATTCTTTGGTGTGTGGCAAAAAGAGTCTTCTTCTTCTCTCCTTCTTGCTTGTGTGTGCTCTTGAGAGAGGGAGTGCGAGAGTGTGAGGGAGTGAGTGTGTGTGAGAGTGAGGGATCAAGAGGGTGAAGCTCTTCACCATCTCCTCTTCTCTTCTTCTCTCCTTCTCTTCTTCTCTTCTCTTGCACGCACGGCTATGGAGGATGGAGCTTGGAAGTGGAGGAGGCTTGAGGATGCTTGAGCTAGCATCAAGAATCGTGGAGCTACCGGATTGCAAGGGAGAGGAGGGTACTTGATCAAGCATCAAGGTAAGCTCACTACACTCGTAGGATCGAGGTGAGAGATAGCCATTAGAGCTTGCTTGGAACGCTTGATACAATAAGCGGTCCGTGGGTCTTGGCGATTGAGTGAAAGCTCCCACAGAACCCACAAACAAAACATGATCAAGGGAAGAAGCTGATACAATCAAGGGGTAGAGACTGCCAGCCTTGGCACCTCTCGCAATCACAAGTCTGCCACGAGTGATCTTCCATGCAGAGTCTCCAAAACATACATGATATCCTGCGTCATCAAGTTGTCCAGCTGACATGAGACTGCATGTCAAAGCAGGTACATGATGTACATCCTGTATAACAAAACTGCTGCTAGAAGGAAACTACAGCCTAACATCACCAATGCCCACAATATCAAGAGAGCTGTCATCACCCAAGCGCACAAAACCCAAAACAGTACGGTATGAATGAAACCACTCTCGGTAAGGTGTCACATGAAAGGACACGCATGAGTCCAAGAGCCAACACTGTGCATACATAGAGTGTATCTCTGTCATCTGCGAAGCACTAGAAGAAGCTGCTAGGATATAATCATTATCATCAACATTCTCAGGCTGCATAACATTGATCTCTTCAATTTTAACACTGGACTTTGCAGGTACTATGCTGCGATCAAAAGACTTATCCTGCACTTTGTCTTTCCCTTTATCTTTGCGCCTTTCATTGTGCAATTCATGGCATTGTGGCCTAATATGGCCCTTTTTCCCACAATGGTGACAAGCAACATCTGCATTCCTACCACAAGATTTGCTACGTGACTTCCCACGAGACTTGGATCGAGATTTCTGAGAATCCCATCCACGGCCACTACCACTGCCATGCTTTCCATATCCATCATTCTTGCCTCTAGCTGTCATAGCATGAGACACACGAGAGGCATCCAAATTCTTACGGTTAGCCTCTTCCTGCAGAAGAGCACTCTCAATATCAGATAATTTCAAGGTAGCATTAGAGGCACATAATGCAGTGCGGAATATATCCCATGACTCATTAAGAGTACCAAGCAAGAAATAGGAGTGACATCCCCTGCAAAAGTGATGTCGTGTGAAGTCAAGTTCTTGAGTATAGCATGGAACTGGCTCAAGTGAGCAGACATACTCACATTCTCCTTCATGCGCAAATCCCAACCTATATATCTGACTCGCTGGACTTTTCTTGTCATAGAGATTTTTTATCTTTTTTCACAACTGCCATGCACTCTATTCTTCCTCAAAGACATTATAGTGAACCTGTTCTGTGAGAGAGAATACAATAGTGGACTTGCATAACTCATAAAGCTCAAGCCATTCCTCATCTGGCATAGTTGCAGTCGGATGCCCACTTAACCTCAAAGGTTTGATCTGCGATTTCTGCACCAACACCTGCCAAATCTGGCTCTTCCAATAAGAGTAATTCGTACCATCAAGCTTAGTGATGTTGAAAATAGCATGATTAGACGAACTCGCCATAATGCAGGTTGGAAGACTGTAGACAGTTCAAAACTACTTGTTGTTTACTGCAGAAAATGACCAAAAAATCACCAAAATCAAGAAAAAATGGCGAAGAAAGTGGAACCAAAGCTGCTGCCCACCAAGTACTAGTGAAAGTACATTATTTCAGAGTGTTTCAACATGAAAAATCCATGTCAATCCATACATATATGCTTGTTGTAATAAATTTCAGATTTCAGTAAAAGAGAGCTAACAGTGCCAAAATCGGATCCTAAGGCAATCAGATACTACCAAGACCAAAGCCGGCATCATGCGGGCATAGTATAAGCATATGATGGTCGATAAGTATGAATCCAACACCCAAGTATGTCATACAAACATTTGCCAGTGAGTAGGCACACCCCCCAGGCAATGGGGCAAAGTGTTCCTACCACTACCAAAACTTGACACAAATAAGTGTCAGTTCACAAAGATACGGATCCAAAACTGAGACTTAGCTCATAAGCATACAGTAAACCAAGACATATGATGTATCATCCCAAAAGGTAAGAAGTCCTAAAGTCTCAAGTGTCTGTAGCTGCTCAATAGCATATAACAGTTCAATGCATAAAAGTACCACCTGCTCAATGTCTGATAAGCATTCAAGAATGCTCCCACTGGCACAAAAGCTGTATGTACAACCTCAAGAGCTCAAGCCAAGGTAAGACACAGTGCCAATGACATAAGTCCAAGACAATACACCAATAGTGCATCCCGAACATGTAGGCAGTAGAGCATCTGTATGTAGCATCCATAATCATGTAAGACATCAAGTACATCCCAAGATACAACTCTGGCAAGCCAATAAATAGCTCAAGTAAGCTCCAAGAATCCAAGGTCAAGCCAAGACCGAGCTCCAGTAGCAATAGGCTCCAAACAATGTAACTAGCATGTAGTAATGGCATAGGCTAAGCATGTCAAGATCGGTCAGACATAAGCAACATACCTGCCATAAGTACATCCAAGACGGAGCATCCAAATACTTTGCAGAGCGAGCTCAAGCTCAACCAACAATCCCGAATCAAAGCCTGAAAAGCATAGGCATAAGTATACATGAGTAAAATGACTTCAGCCCAATTGTGTACAGCAGTGATTTACTATTCAAAACTGAGAATTTCTGCACCAAAATCAGCTCCAAATGGTTTCCAAACAATAGGCATACATTCCCCTAACATCCAGACATCAAACGGGACCAACCGAGCATCAAATGACAATGCCAAACAAGCTGTAGCATCAAATGTTAGTGTAACATTGTCATAAACTGCCTGTGGACTATTATGGCAGTCCCAAAACAGTGTTAAATTAGTCCAAATGCTATGGCAACACATCAACCATCAAAACAAGTATCAAAGCATGTTCATATGCCCGAAATGAAGCCTTTCCAAGTGCCAATGGAGGGGGAGAGCTGTTGTTGTGACTGTCAATGCCGAAGACACATATGGGAGGGCTGCATGATTCCGCCAACTGTAAATGCTGGTCCTGGAGCTGCAAAAAATGGTGGCCAACAATGGGGAGTGACGAGAGCTTGAAGGAATCGGATATGGATGCCGGGAAGGAGACCCAATGCAAGTAGGGAGTCAATGGGATGCTGAGAATGCCACAAACCAAGCTCAAGAGTCGAAAAGCAAAGCTCTGATACCAATTGAAAGGGAGCAACGGATTGAAGGTTGGACTCGAGAGCTATGGCAGGAGAGCAAGAGTAAGAAAGGGAGAGACTAGAAATGGGAACTCCAACAGTCACAATGTGTGACTAGGCCTTCCTTTATTCAAACTGTCACTAAAAGAATAAAGAATAAAGTGACGGTGAGCCGGCCACCTGCAGTGTGCAGTGGCGGTGACTGTCAGTGTAGTAATACACGAGGGGCTAGGTAGAGACGCCTTTACCCCCAACATTTTAATACCCTAGCTTATGATACAACAATACCACACTCAATATTGAAAAACTAGAATTTAGTTCATATTTACTCGGGATATTAACATGATTGTACAGTCAATTGATGACATCATGTATCCACCAAGAGTGAAAGACAAAAAAATAGAGAGAAGGGGTGGGGTTCGTAAAAATCTACACATGTGCTTTTGGCTCCATCATATACACTCACCTTCATATTTGCTTTTGTGAGATGACTACAAACCCCCCCCCCCCCCCTCAAATTCACTATATATATATATATATATATATATATATATATATATATATATATATATATATATATATATATATATATATATATATATATATATATATATATAGCTTCCACCTTTTAAGGGGGGAGGAACCTTATATAGTAGTGTCGGGGGGTGGGGGGGCTATTAATTTTATTCATTATTATTACTTCAATACAACAATGATTCAATGGAAAATATAATGTATGTGGCATAGAGGAGGGGGCATGACTTAATATGGGTGTTGGGGGGAAGGGTTCGAGGTGGGCATCGTCTTATTGCATTATAACTACCATGATACATCCTCCTTAATCACATCCATAATTAGCCATATCTAGGCACTACCAAATAATAATCCACTTTAAACATACAGCTTTCAACCACAACATGATACCATTACATGATCTCTATCTTCAACAACATCACATTCATCGGATTGCAAGGTACATTTCTAGATAACATTACACCTTACAACCATCACGATATCATTACTATAACATGATCCCTATCTTTAGATGACAACATTAACATGCATGTTCAATAGAACATCACATCCATGCACACATGACATTGCATGATCCCTATCTTAAAATCAAACACTTTTTTGCAACCATAAGATACAATTCAAGACACGAAATATATTCATATCTTTTCTTGTCTCTACTAAGTCTTATTGCTACTATTTCATGATCCCTATGTAGGATAGAAATGTGCTTAAGAAAGCATAAGATACAATTCAAGTATCACATTTTTGTGTCATGAAATTTCCTTTGGCCATAATTTGGTAGTCTTCTTGGTAGTGCAACCTCCCTAGGCCTATAATCATGGTTAGCTAAGACAATTGGGCTTGGTTACGGGCATTTTGAGGTGTTATTCTAGCTTAGCATTTCTAGAGTGTTTGTTGGCATGCAAGTAATTCATGGTTCCTAGTCACCCCAAGAAGTCTGGATTTGAGTGTGGCTCTCCAACAAGTCATGAGGATGCCATTATTATATAATCCATATCTTAGACAACTCCTACACAAGCACTAGGTATACGATTCTTCACAAAACATAGCATGTTATTCTTGTTGGCACCATTGCATGATCCCTAACTTAGAACACATCACATTCGTGTGCTCACAATACATCATTTTATGGTCCTCATAACCTCTTACCCAAGTATTCATAGATTATCATTGTATGACCCCTCTCTTCAATAATATTACTTCCATTCAACTATTACATATGGTTAATGGATTCCACTTCATGTGTCACTTGTTCTATCTATTTCATTAACAACACTATTGTATGATTCCTAACTCTACTTTGTTAGGGTAAAGGCCAATGTGGCTGGCTACCCATGTTACTCACTAACCCTAACTATAAAGGTACACACTCATTCTTTATTCTTAGCATGATAAGAATACGGTGCTACTCATAAGACTCATAAGAGAGCTATTGGAGGCATCACAAGCATAGCATCTTCTCTCTCTCTCTCTCTCTCTCTCTCTCTCTCTCTCTCTCTCTCTCTCTCTCTCTCTCTCTCTCTCTCTCTCTCTCTCTCTCTCTCTCTCTCTCTCTCTCTCTCTGCAATCTTCTTTCTCCTTGTAGCTTCAACAACTAGTATTAGAGTAGTTGGGATTCTTTAGCCAACACAATCAACAAGGATCTTTGTGATCTCCATTTTGGATGAGTTTTGACGTATGTGAAGAGGTTAACAAATTCTTGGGCTAACCTCATGAGATCTTAGTTTAGTTCATTTTTTTACCTGAGGCTATTTTTGGCTGTGTTTTTTACACGTAAGTGCTGCACATGTTATTTCGTCCTTTTCTACAATTTTGTACAAGTTATTTAGAACCTACAAAATAAGTAAGAGTTATAGTGTCCTACAGAGATGCTATATATAGATTACCAAGCTTAGAAATAAGGAGTTTCAAGTTGCAAGTTGTTTGACACATTTTGTAGATTACAAATTTCATAGTTTTGGAGTTTACTATTGGCTACTTGTATACATCAAGTGTTATTGGAATAGAGACTTTGATGTTTATAGTAATTCTTGAGCTACATATATTTACATTCTTTCCATGCATATTTTCTCATGAATGAGTAAGAACACTCTTTTTTTATGTTTTGTAGTGGTTTTAGGGAGACTAGTCTTCTAATGTACTTTTGAAGTGTCAAATATTGTTATGTTGCCATATTTGTGAGGAAGCATTGACATAGTTATACGATGTTTTAACTATATACAATGATTTTCACAATGTTTGCATAGTAATATATGTATTATTATTGAGCAGTGGTTTATTTTGTATCTTCTTTCAATTATGGTTATATTGAGTAGGTGTTACAAAAATTCTATTAGTTTTTGTTAAATTTTTTGTTGCTGTCACTTGACAATTAATTGTTGTTTTGCACAAATGGCTTCATCAATTGTAATAGACACAGAATTCTGTAACATCATGAAGTTTGATGGTATTAACTTCAGTTTGTGGAAGGAGGAGATCCAAGATGTCTTTAATCAAAAGAAGTATTTGAGGCTCATAAGAGGCATACATGGAAAACTAGTAGAGATGTCTAAAGAGGATTGGTTAAAGCCTGATACGTTCATCAAATCCACTACTAGGTTGCACTTGGCAAAGTCTATGCATTTTACAATTGTGAATGAGACCAACTACACATGAGTTATGTAAGAAGCTATTTGTCACTTTAGAGAGAAAACTACCTCTCTTAAGGTATATCTCATGAAAAAGTTGTTTGAGTTACAGATGAAGGAGGGTTCTACTATTGCCTCCCGTCTTAATGAATTCCATATCTTATTCAGTTAGATGCAAGCTTAGAAGTAGAAGTTCAAAGATTAGGTTAAGGTAATCTTTTGATTGCATTTCTTGCCTCCCATATGGGATACCTTTAGAATAGCCATTAGCAATTCAACTCTCTAGATAATGAGTTGAAGTTTAATATGTTCTAGGTACTTTATTAGCTAAAGAGATACACAGAAAATCGATGGACCACCAACATAGAAATGGTTAGGCATTGATAACTCATGAAGAAAGATGCAAAAAAATTATAAAGGTAAGAACCATGACAATGGGTGGTAGATAGCAAATCCAAGTCCAAGAATGACATTGAATGCTTCCATTGTGGTAAAGCAAGTCATGTTGTAAAAAATGACTATTATAAATGGAAGTGAAAGTAAAAAGATACGAAGAAGAAGGATAAGAAAATTGATAAAAAAGAAGGTAAAGAAAAGGTAAAGATTGAATAAATAAATACAGTGACCGTACATAATGATGATGGTGAAGTGCTTTTTAATTCTATTATTCCTACACATATGCTAGTTGCAATAGATTGACAATTGTCTCAAGATTGGATCCTTGATTTAGATGTATCTTTTCATATGACTTTCTCATAAGGAGTGGTTCTATCCATATGAGAGCAACAAGCGTGGACCAATATGTCTTAACAATGGCCATGTATGTTGATGTAGGTGATATGCAATTTGCTTTTAAGAATGGATCTATATTTACACTTCAAAATGTATGCCATATGTCCAAGCTTACAAAGAGCTTGATATCTACTAGTTAGCTGGATGACTCTTAGGAGTTAATCATGAAATGTCCACAAGGGGATCATTTGTTGTTTCTAAAGCCAAATGTGGCACTTTGTATTCCCTTCATGTGTGTTCTATCAATAATCATGTAATTCCAGTAACCAAATAGCCAAATGTATTTTATGGCATTATTGGTTCAGATATATGTCTAGAAAAAGAATGAAAATGTTATCTCATTTGGGTTACTTACCTGCTTCTTTTTTTTTATCTTTTTGTTTTTGAGCATTATATATATGAAAAGATGCATGTTTAGCCTATAAGAAAATATCAAAGAAGAAAAGGAACGAGTCGCTTGACCTAGTGCACAACAATAAGCGGGCCTATGCTTGTAAATTCTGTAGGGGGCACATCCTATTTTATTACATTAGGAAAGTGTGGGCTTTCACTATGGGTAGGAAAGATAAGACATTGTCTTGTTTTTAGAAATTTCTAGCACTTGCAAAATGTTAGTTTGGCGAGAGACTTAAGAATCTCGAAATTGATAATAGTGGGAAATGTATCTCCCATGATTTTAAATTGTTTTGTGAATCATTTGATATAAAAAGGAAACTGAATACACCGAGTAATCTTGCCAAAAATAAATAGGACAATCAATGAGAGGATGTTGATTATGCTATCTAATCCTAGTCTCACTCAAGGATTTTGGGTTGAGGTTATGGTTATTATTGCACATTTGATAAAGAGATCACCTAATACTGCTTTAGATGGTGGCACTCCTTAAGAAGCATGAATGGACAAAAAAGCCTCTTATGATGAGTATTTGGCTATGAAGCTTATGTGCATGCACTAAAGGAAAAGTGTAGCAAGTTAGAGCCAAATTCCACTACATGTATCTTTTTATTCTATGAATAGAGGGGTGAGATGGGTTATCACCTTTGGAATCTAGAAAATAGAAATATTTTTTGTAGTGATTATGTGATATTCAATGAGAAGAAGGTGCATAAGCAACCTCTTAAGGACGTGGGAATAAGGAAGGTTACTTTCCAGGATGAAGAACCACATATCATTTTGCTTCAGTAGTGTGTCGGAAGTAAGGAGATTTATTGAGTGGCAAGTTGAGAGCTTTATGATACCTTAGGAAGAAAGAGTGGAGGTTGAAATTCCCACTCCAAGTCAACCCATTGTGCTATGTAGTTCTAGTTGTATCTCTCATCCCTGTGAGAGATTTTAGCTTGGAGTTGACTTGACAAATTGTGGGGAGCCATCTTTTTATAAAGAGGCCATGACTTGTGATAGTAAACTTAACTAAGAGTTCACCATGTACTTTAAAATGGATTCCATTATCAAGAATCAAAATTGGGAGTTGGTTCCATTGCCAAACAGTAAAAATGCTTTGCCATCCAAGTGGATCTATAAGTTAAAGGTTGCAAGTGATGCTAGCAAATGTACAAGGCAACGTTAGTAACTAAAAGATTTAAGCAAGAAAAAGGTGTGGAATTTGATAAGATCTATGCAGCTATTATGAATTTGACTACTCTTTGCACTATGCTTGCCTTGGTGGCTAAGGATGATATGAACCTTGTACAATTGGACATCAAGACAACATTTTTGCATGGTGATCATGATGACAAGATCACCTTGCCGCAACAAGAGGCTTTTGTGGAATACAACACTACAAACTAATTTATAGTCTTTATGGCATAAAGTAGCCCTACTGGAGTGGTACAATAAGTCGAATGCTTTTATGCAGTCTCATTGCTTGTACACTAGAATGGCTTAAAATGGCAAATTAATATTGTTGATCCTCTATGTGGATGATATGTTGATAGCTAGGAAAAACAAGTATGAGATCAATACCCTAAAGAAAATATTAGAAAAACCCTTTGAAATGAAACATTTGGGACATGCAAACTACATTCTTGGCATGTAGATATTTAGGGATAAAACAAAGAGATTGCTCGATCTATCCCTGGAAGGATTATGTACACAAAGTGTTATAGCATTTCAATATGGAGAGGGGAGGGCAACTAGTACTCCATTGTCTCCATATTTGAA
Source organism: Lygodium microphyllum (assembly GCF_053477565.2). NCBI lineage: Eukaryota > Viridiplantae > Streptophyta > Polypodiopsida > Schizaeales > Lygodiaceae > Lygodium > Lygodium microphyllum. Next base: position 48,721,656 of record NC_141140.1, on the reverse strand, counting down.
ACTCAATGTTAATGATTATCTTGAATCTGATGAGGAGAGAGTTGAAATGGCTAAGATTCCATATCCATCATGTGTGAGTAGTCTCATGTATGCTATGATTATCACTTGCTTGGACATTGCTTTTGTAGTGGGAGTATTGAGCAAGTACACGTCAAATCTGGGCAAGAAACATTGGAAAGAAGTGAAATGCATCTTGAGGTAATTGAGTGGTACAAGAGATTTTTTTGTATGCTTTGGGAGGAGTTGTAGTGGTGTACTTGGGTACATAGTTGTAGACTATATAGTGAATGTTGACAATAGAAAGTCAATCATAATATATGTTTTTACCTTGTATGGTGGTGCAATCTCATGGATATCTCATTTACAAAAATGTGTGCTATTATCTACTACTAAAGTTGAGTATGTTGCAGCCACAAAGATATGTAAAGAAGCCATATGACTTACTCATCTAGTGGGAGACTTGGGCCTTAGTGAAGACATGGCATTGTTACACAATGATAGTTAGAGTGCCCTCGTGTTGGCAAATCATCCTACGTTTCATGCAAAAACCAAGCATATAGAAGTGAGGTATCACTTCATTCGTTAAGTGCTTAAGGACAAGTAGGTTGGTCTTATCAAAGTTCATATCACTAATAACCTTGTAGACTTTCACCACAAGCACTCCAAAAAATTTGCATTGTGTAGGGAGTTGATGGGCATTGGGTAAGGACAACTCACATGTATTCACCTCATACATTCTCTTACTTTTTTGTCTCCCTTAAAGACACATTGGCCTTTAAGTGGGAGGTTGCTAGGGTATAAGAGAGCTATTGGAGACATGACAAACATACACACACACACACACACGCACTCTCTCTCTCTCTCTCTCTCAGAAGCATAAGGCTTGCTTACAAAAAGAAGCTAGGGGATAATCTATACATGGACATAGAGAGAAGAGCTTACTTTGAAGGTTTTGTTGCTCCAAAAGGATGTTGTGGATGAGTATATGACATGGGGCAAATTTGACAAATTGGCGATAGATAATTTGATCATAATTTATTTTTTTCAAAGAGGTTTGCTTAAGCCTTGCCAAGGCTTAAAACATTAACGTAAAATAGTAGGGCTTAAACTAGATTGTCTTCAAACTGGCTTTTGGTGCACTATTCACACTAGGAGTGGTGGATGTAGTTATTTTTTAGGCTCTATTCATACTCGGATGCATTGAACCAATTACAATCAAGCTCCATTCATACGATAGTGGGAGAAATCGGCTATTCGAGGCAAAAAAGGGTTGTTTACATGCCATTTTCAAGTGTTGTTTTGAAGGATAAGAATTTGCATAATTTTTTAATTAAAAAAAAACCCCCATGCATTGAGCTTTGCTTGGGATTCATTTTAACTACAAAAATTTTAGAAATATGACTAGGGAAATGATGTATTTTGACTCGTAAATTGAAGTTGTTTGGGTGATATTGGTATCGTTGAGCTTGATGTACATGGTTTTTGGTAGACAAATGATGCATATGATGTTGACATGATTTTGGGATGTATTTGGAAGCTTTTCTGCTGTTGATGTTAAACATGCAAAACTTAGGACTTCATTTTCTATATTTGCAATGGCTATGCTAATCTCTTTGAGTTCTCGTAATTGAGCAGTTGACATACACCTACCTTGATAGTTGATAAGAAGTGCCAGTTCCTCTGATGAAACTAGGAGGCGAGTAATTCTAGGTGGCACTAGGACCAACACCACTTTCCCATTGAAGGGACCATTGGATGGTGGAACTTGACATCCCATTTGGTTCCTATCCAGTTTTGTTTAGTTTCGTTCCACACACTTCTCATTCTAAGAGGATTGGATTTTTGTGAAACGTATTAATTGGGGTAATGTTCCAAATTGACCCCACATCAAACAAGTGGCGTGATAGATTAGATCAAAGAGATGAAAACTCATGTTGAAGGGAGAAAAGTTCAAGTTTGATATAGGAACCGATTAGGTGGACCCACATTGCATTGACTTTGCATAGTGAGATGGAGTGCCCTCTTTTTCGAGGGTTCTTTGTGAACCACCTGTAGCCGTCTATCGACTGTCCAGGCACGTTGTTAGTAGTCCATCGAGAGAAGAATCTAAGTGATGCTGCCTGTCACTCCCATGGAATGTTACGAGGTTTGTCGCCTAGGGTTTCTCGAGTTCACATCGCAACGGAATGTTCATGGCGAACCCATTGGGATCGACCTGAAATTTGGGTTCCTAGTGGTCAAGGTCTCATGACAACATTCTAGCATCGGGTCATGGATATCTTACTTTACGCAGAGATATCCAATCCGAAGTAGATCCATGCCGCACTTGGTTCAAAGAGAATGGGAAATGAGAGGGATGCTCCGCTCAACCTCTCTACCCGTAGGGCATAGTCCCATTCCGATCTCCTAAAATTGCATGAGTCGGGGTTCTAACTTGACAATTTTTAAGGGTCGAATGTTGGTAAAACCTTGTGAGAAGCCTCCTAGCTCTCTGGAACCACCCTGCCGTATGACAGACCCGTCGGGGATTCTTTAGTTATTTAATTAGGTCCTATCACATTTATGTGTGACATTTAAAGTCAGCTTCCTTAATTAAGCCTTTTAGGGAATAGGGTTCGTTTGCGTAATACATAGCATAGATACGAAACAGAGCAAACAGTCCTTTTTACAGACAAGTTCCTTAACTTATCTTCAAGTTAATCTTTGTCTCCTACCCATACAGGAGAAATTATATATCCCTTCTACCTTGTAGAAGTAACTGGTCCAAATCACATGGCACCACAATTTCCATCCTTTATCTAGAATAGGATCTTCTAACGCCATAGACGTTGGGGCCACGGTAGTCTTCAACTTCATTTCAGACTTGACAGGGGGTGTTCAGAGCTCCACCTAACCCACAAGCTGCCTAGGAGTGAAATATCATTCCCGTGGTTAGCCTTTTCACCACTCAACCTTCAGCCCATGAATCGAGTAGTACCCTATTTGGATTTATCCTTGGTGCGATCATGGAGGTGATCCACCTGTGCAATGAGCACTTCCTTAATTAATTCATTTAAGAATTAAGCACAGTCAAGGCAGTCAACCCTAATATCATGTTCTAAGAAAACATTCCTTTAACCTCATGGCAATTTGTCATCACAGACCCTCGCCATGAATTTATTATCAATCACAAGTATTTGGAATAATCATCCAAACGACAATCTAATAATCAAATGAATGTAAAAGCATTTAGGATATTGTTAGATCAACCAACAAAACCAATTGCATTTTTCCAAACAATGCAAGAATAGACACGATAACATTTTCATCTGCCACTTAGGTGTAAATGCATTTATCATACATAGACGAGTGTAATTTTATTTTTCATAGTTTTAACTCTTATACTTGAATATGCATCCTACAATTATAAAGATAGAATTTATCCCTTTCAAACAATGACCTATTCTCATGCGGCATAGTACGGGACCTAATGTATCTCATGCGGGAATCAAAGCAAGCATCTAACAATTTGGAAATGTATTACTTATATCCGATATCGTAGTTGTATTGACAATGATACCCTTACTCGAAGCTTCGTTGCTGGTTGTGGGATTGCCATCCACACGCGACATTCTTCGCTTGGGGGCCATTGTCCGCAAGTAGATTCGAGAGATAAAGACGGAGAAATGAAATTGAGGTAGGAGAGTGTAAGAGAAGATGGCTTAGTCGAAGATCGAGATGGGGGGAATGGAGCTAACTTTCTCCCTCGCAGCCTCTCGGGGTAACTCCTCTCTATTTCTCTCTCAAACTCCTTCTCACAATCTCTTGGAGGGATATCCTTCTACCTCCCTCTCTCTACCTCTCTCTCACAGCCTCTCGAGGTTTCTTTATGCTTCCCTAATTGCTCCCCATGCCTCATATTTATAGCTAAACAAGAGAAAAAAGGTTGTGGCTGAGAAGAAGAGCTCTTTGTGAAGGGGATTTTGAAAAAATCAGTGATATGATGCTCAAATCATAAATCCAATGGTTCCATTGGCAAGTTGCATTGGTCATAGTGATGCAACCTTGCACGTGTCCTTACTCTTACAAATGTGGTGCTTGACTCAAGTGGCAATCCAGCCCATGCGTGAACTTCACATGCTGTTGGAAAGGCATGAAATTTGGAAAGGTTCGGAATCCAGTTCCTACTAAGAAGAGCTGGCAAAAGTCTTCCTATGTGGCAGTATCGCAGCCGCATTCGGATTTCAGACGCGGCAAGATCGAGGCCATTGAAATGCTCGACTATAAGATCCACAGAAATTTCGGCGAGCTTTTTTTGTCTGAACCACCTCTGTCTCTCTCTCTCCTCCTTTCTCCCCGTGTGTGTGTCTGTCTGTGTGTGTGTCCGTCTGTCGGTGTCTGTTGATCCTCATCCTGAAGTTACTCTTTCCGGACGTTAGGTCATATTGCATTCGATCCAATCCTTCGATCGATTTCCTTGTCTGATCACCTGCTCGTCACTGCTCGTCAGCCGCATCCTTCCCTCGAGAGCGAGGATTTTTCTCCCTTCTCGTTCTCTATCTGTTTCGGCAGAAACATCCGTTCGCCTTCTACACTCGCCAGTAGTACCGGTGGCAGCCTGCGGAAGAGAGAGCCGAGGCCCTCTCTTTCACTGGTCTTGCCAGAATGCAACACCAAGAGCAGTTCGCAGAAGCGTTTCCCTCGCTAACGCGATGGACATTTGAGGTGCGCTCCTTATGCAGCAGTTTTTCGATTGTCCTACATCAACCAGTCTTCTTGCTTTTTGGACTCATTCTTATTCGTTAAATGAGCCTGCATTCGCTAGATCTGCCGATATCGATAGGATATGTGTATAGATTGAGACTTTGTGTGCACTGTGCAATGTACTTGCCTTGTCCTCAGTGGAATCTTGGGGTCATGGCATGATTGTATAGGATTATTGCTATGTATTTATATAGAAAACTTTGAAGTGCATCTTAGTAGAGCCAGCGATTTGAAAGGGGTGTTGCAACCATATCCTACTTTGCACAGGATTTCGAGTCGATTTATGATACAAAATTTGGACGAAAAGTAAAAAATGGGTATACAGGCACTCCTAATGGCCTCGACATGAGTTCGGATGGTCTTACAAGTGCTGGGAAGACAGAAAGCAGGAACGGTGCGACAACCAGAAAAGCAGAGATGGCAGTATATGAGCGATACATGACACAGGTTAGGCTGGGTTTGTTTTTTTTGCTCGCTTGTTTTCAGTATAAAGGCTACGAGCTCTCAATGAAAAAGAGAAGATATGTTTGCGATGTAGCTGTCAACAATGGATTGATTGTTTTTGATCTTCAGGCAAATGGAGGTGTGGCTGATGTCTCCAAAGCGGTAAATGGCACGGGTGACAAAATGTGGGTTAATCTACAACTTTTAACTGGTTGTCATAGATATTAGGTTTACTTTTACTCAATCAGCATTCGGTAGATAACTAGGGCATCCTAACATTTTACGTTTTGTATACGTTTCTCCTGGTTCTTGAAGAAGTGGATTTTGAGAAACTATTGTAACCATTTTTAGAAATGGATTCTCTTTTTTCATGACCATTGTTATATGTCAGTGCTTGCCACCTTTTTCTGTATGCTGTTTTGAGATATGGACATTCCGTGAGGAACTGCTAAAGATAGTTTTGCTGTGCTCACTGCTTTCAAGTAGTAATGATTCCAATTTGTCAGCTTGAGTATGTGACTGAGGCTCTATAGAAAAACAAGTAAAATGCTTGAAGGTTTCCAATCAGGTTGCTGTTACCATTAGCATCGCAACATATTTGCCCAAAACGGCATTTCAGCAGCCGAAATGTAAATGTGAAAGCTGAAGCACATTCTAGGCAGGCCAAACTGGAATGGGGAGAAAATCCCTAGAACTGTAACATCTTTGTTTCTGTTCCAGATCTCCACTTTTGTGGCTTTGAAGCCCTTTTTTGTTTCCCTGTTTCCAAATCTCTTGATAACTATGTACAAAGACCAGATGGCTTGCACTACTTGAAGGGAACACCTGATGCTAGGCAAAAAAATCTCTTGATAACTATGTACAAAGACCAGATGGCTTGCACTACTTGAAGGGAACACCTGATGCTAGGCAAAAAATCTCCATATTGGCAACAAGGGTCTAAAGTTAGCTGTCATCCCAATCGAGATAAATAGCCTGACTTTACTTGTTGAATGAATTCTTGCTAACTCCTAACCATAGTCATGGGTGGCTGATAGGTTCAGACGGCCATAGCTGCATACAGCAAAAGTTGAGGCAAAAACAATGAAATGAACCAATGCAGAGTTAGATGCTATGGGGCTACTTCCTTATGGACTTTTTGAAGAAGACCTTGTCTGTAGTACTATGTTGTATGTCTTCAAGGTTCTCATAGGTGACTAGTATCTTGATAGAGAAGAGGGAGAAGCAAGCTTTTGTTGTGCTATAAGGTAATCATGATTAAAGTACCATATACAGTCTAATAGCAATAAAGCACTTGCTTGGTGATCCCTAGTTGTAGGGTTGTGGTGATGGAAGTTTCCATGAAGGTATTTTAGGGGCAACATTCCACTGTTTACTTACAACTGGAAGGTGTGGGTGTTCAATTTGGGAGTTTTGAGAAGTCCCTCCTTTGGAATGAGCTGCAGTAGACTTTGTGGTTGATTGGCAATACTCATAATTCTCCTTACATAGAAGATAAACATAGAGAAGAGGTGAGGACTAACAAAGCTGGGTAGAGGTTTGGTTTGAAAGAGAGGATTTAGTTGTGAAGAGAAATTCTAGACGTTTGGTTTACAAGAAGGATTGGCTTGCTCTATACAAAAAAAGCTATATGCTTTCTTAGGGTTTCAATGTCTTGAAATGTTGCTAGGAAGCCAAGGGCTTAAATCTAATTATGACACATAATTAGTAGTGTCTAAGAATGTCTCATATCAATATGTGTACATAAATGCACAAATAGGTTGAGGATTCTTCTTTGGAATGTCATAATAGTGTGAGAATGCGCATGAATGGAAGCAAAATCAACAAGTATGGGAGACAAGATTACAAAGAACACATGAACCAAGAGCAGTGACAATGAACATGGGACCTCAATAATGGCAATAGAATCCGTATCATAAATCAAAGATTCAAAGCATTCTAGCAATGGAAGCACACAGCTCTTGGGTTGACCCTCCTCTAGCTCACACCTCTCTCTCTCTCTCTCTCTCTCTCTCGCGTGTGTGTGCGATCTCAAAGCACAATGACGTGTTGGATTTAGGAGGGGCTTCTCTTCATAGTTTCATATCCTTATGCTCCAAGCTATTATTGAGGATACAACTCGAGAGGGTGATTGGCATAGTATAGACGTTTGAGTGTCTATCAACACCTGTTCATTCCACCATAGGGGTGAAACGGGGACGTCTTCTTTCTCCAACACTTATTGGACTATACGTTGGTTAGATATTTGACTAGATCTCTTGGGGAGCGGATAGAGGAGCTTAGCTAGCAAGTACTTGTTACCCCCTCATGTTGTATAGACATTGTGTTGAATGATAGTTGACCCTCCATAGGGGCTAGAAAGACATTTGGATGCACTACATTGATACTTGCAAAATTGCTGGCTTTTAGTGAACCTTGGTAAAATTAAGACTATGGTGTGCAATAATACATCACAGTGGATCAAGAGATCAGCCCTTGTGTTTACTTATGGGGAAGAGGAGATAGAGCATGTGAGTCCTTATGCATATCTAGGAGTCTTAATTCATAAGGCTTTCTTTCTTAGATTAGATTGACATGAGCTACACAACATTGGACGGTGTGGAGAGGATGCACTTATAGGTGTAGTTCTAGGAGCTCCAGACTAGGAGCTCCACACTAAGTTGTGGCTATTTGATACAGTGCTCACATTCACATTATTATATGGAATACATGCATGGGGATCTAGTGCTGATGATCATAGGCAACTGGGTTGCATGTATGATGGATGGAGATTGATGGAGAGGCCCCTTTTAGGTGTAAGGCTTTGGTACTATAGGAGCTCATTAGAGCTAAAGCTAGGGCTACAATGAGAGTGGTAGATGTTCTTGACCAAGGTACATAGCTTGTGGGAGTTACCCAAACACAAATATGCATAACAGTCTTGTGAGTCCTCATGATAGCTTGCTAGTGAGGGGGACACTTCGTTCTAGTAATGCTTATATGTTATCTTGGTTTGAGTTACATGGCTTTAGCATGGAGATACTTACCACCTTTTAGCATTCCCTTTGATGCATTTGTGAGAGAAATTCAATGGAATTGATGGAACAAAATTGACTGAAACTGAAGGTATAAGGCTGCAATTTGTCAGTGCTTGCATGCAGCATGAGCGTAAATGAGGGCACTGAAGAGAGGCATGGAAGATGATGACAAAATGATGAGGCTGCAATTTGTCAGTGCTTGCATGCAGCATGAGCGTCAATGAGGGCACTGAAGAGAGGCATGGAAGATGATGACAAAATGATGAGGCTGCAATTTGTCAGTGCTTGCATGCAGCATGAGCGTCAATGAGGGCACTGAAGAGAGGCATGGAAGATGATGACAAAATGATGAGGGCTGGCTGAATGATAACTGAAAGAGAATGGAGTGGGGTAGCCATGAGTAGGAGGCAGTTGGAAATCTGGCCGACCAGCAAATTGACTGACTTGCATTTAATGCAGGTCGGATTGACAAAATCATTTGTGGCCAAAATAGGGCCACCTAGTAATGTCCACTCATAAGGAACTTGTGTGCCTTGCCATGTGGCACGAATGCTTGCTTGGATGTTGTTGTAATAGGTTGCCTCACCAGTTGCAAGAAGGATCTCCATCTAAAATGCCTGTGAGAGATTAAATTAATGGACAAAAACGTGTTCAAGCTCCAAATGTCCTTGTTTGGCTCAACCTAAGGCTCAAAGACAAGAGATGCCCATACAAGACACACGTTAGGATATCTTAAAGCCAATGTCCTCGAGGAGTCATATGACTCAAAGCACCATTAGTGATGAGCTAGGGCTTCTTTGATGACGAGATAGGTGAAGGAGAGGCAATGCTTTTTTGATGATGATGAGATTGGTGAAGGAGACTCTTCAATTAATGACTGTGAAGAAAGGTAGACTTTATGGTATTTGTGGGTGTAAAGGTTTCTAGACTTTCGTGGACTTTCATTGCTCCTTGATGAAGTGGGGGTATCTCTTTCAACAGTTCTCCCAAGGATGTGAAGGTTGTTACCAAGGATGTGACTTCTATGTTCATCTCTTGCTTGCGAGCCTTAGTTTCTATCAGATGAGGACATTAGGAGCCTTGACACAATTTTATCCATGAGTTTCTCTATTTGAGACACTTTAGGTGGAGATTCTTCCTGTGTATATCATTGGGCAACCTGATTTCCCTTGTTCAGAGCAGAGACATGGCTGGGCGGACATATATGTTTAGGCAGGTGGCTTTATCTCTAGCGTTTATGGCAAGGTGGTTGGTTTGACTAGTCCGACTTGCATCTAATGTAGGTCAGCCAGTTTTTTGGTCGGCCATTTCTGTTGGCTCAGCCTATTAACAGCAAGAAACACAGGCAAGAGATGAGCTTCTTCTTCTCCTTCTACTGCAATACCATACGCAGCAGGTGGCCAGGACTGATTGGTGGTGCAACAGGTCAGCATTTTCTCCTACTCCTTTTGGCATAGGTAGTGAAAAGCACAGAAGGAAGTGAGTAGAATAGAGGAGCTGAGATAGAAGGCTATAGTCAATTTCGCTTTGTTACTGCTGTTGGGTATGGAGCTTAAGAGAAGACCAGCAAGATATGGTGGCAGAACTCCATTGGAGAGAGAGAGAGAGAGAGAGAGAGAGAGAGAGAGAGAGAGAGAGAGAGAGAGCGCTCTTACAAGTACACAAACTGAATAGATAGATTGATAAGTGAGATGAAAGTATAAGAACTAGGGCCTCATTATATAGACCTAGGGTTTCCCCCAAACTTCTTACCCTTATTTAATGCGAGGTGGTGTAAAAGGTGTTTATACATTTAACACACATGCTCATGTACCTAAGGTGGGTAATGTGTCACACATAGGGATGAGTAACTAACAAGGAGACCGTAAAAATGGCATTTTGTACGTGATATGGACACTATCATATTTTGGTCTTGCCTTTTGAGTTAACAAATACTCTTGTGACTTTCCAATAGACGATGATGTATTGATTGCACTATTGTGTAAGATACATTTCACATTAGCCTTTGTTCTGACCGGTGGTTATTGCACTCGGGATTTGTCTTCGATGGACAACACATCAACACCTCTCTCAGCCTACTCCCATGAGATTCACTGGCTGTTGGACAACTCTACCCTTGGGCATTTTGTACATTCTCTCATTCATTTACAACATTGATTCATTCACTTTAGAGCTCTCTTTCTTCTTCGTTTGCGTTTGCGTTTTGCGTTTAGGGTTTGCGTTTATTGTGTTACTATTCAAGTTATTGGGTTTTAGTCGTGTTTGTACATTCTATGTTTTCTCTATGCAAATTGTAGCATATCTTGACATGGTGTCAGAGCCGGTGCTCTTTTCAAGAGTATCCTATAGTTGTCATGGAGATCTTGGTTTTGTGTGAGATACATGAATGACATATAATTGATTCACGATGGCTCAAATGACTCCATCTTCGGACCCTTTGATACTTTCTCCAGCTAGTCCTTCAATGGAGGCCCCAAGGAGGCATTATTCTCTTGATCTGTAGGATAATACCCCGCCTACTAACTTTTCTTTTAGGGATCATTCACAATGGCACAACTCTTCTTATTCTCATACTATTTCACAAGGGCATCTCAGTTGGAGCACTTTGCTAACGAGACTAATCATCTTTCAATTGAGGAAAGACTATCCACTTGGGACATAGTTGAATCAACCTCTTCACAATTAAAGCCCAGTGGTGGCAGGTTTGTGTAATCCATTTTTGTGAGAGTTTGATTTTGTCTATATTGCTCCTTCTATTATATAGGAACCAACTATAAGTCACCATGGAGACCCAAATTGGTATTGGTATGGTTTAGAAGAAAACTCTATGTCTAGAGATGTTCCACAAGGTAACCCTTCATCCTCTGTTTCATTTGAGTATGAGTTTGGTGCTTTCCTTTCACCTTCATGTTTCTTGCCCTTCCCTTCCACCTTTACTTCGCATTTAGATTTCTTTTTTTTTCAATCTAGATCCTTACTTTAGACCTACAGTAGGTTATCCAATCTTAGCGCACATTGTCTTTGATGCACATCAAGGTTTTAGGCCATCACTAGATACTCAAGAGATATACCACTTTGTACCTTGGTACATTGTTAGTGGGAATACCGCCCTTTAACATTGTGCCTTATACCCACCCACAAGTGCATTACTCTTTGTCTAGTCTTGTTGTGTGTAGAATCCCCTCCTGCACAATGCATCGGTTGCTTGAACGCATGAATCCCAACCTTGTGTTGATGAGTTGTCTCCTTCTTTGAAAGAAACAAGGAGTGGAAAGGAATCACCTCCACATTTAGACACCATTTTGTCTCCACAATCTTAGAGCTTTGCCCTAACCAATTTACCTTCAATTCACTGTCAAATTAAAGTAATTTAGACCTATAAACCTGCTATCCACCATAAACCTGTCAAAAGATGACATACCAGTGAGACAATAGGGTTTGTGAGGAGGAACACGGAGTGAACTCGGCAAACATGGAGAAGAGAGAAGAAACTCTGATGAATGGAATGATGAAGTTCTGAATCATGGAGTGAATGTGATACAAGGGAACAAGGGTGCCGTAGCACAAGGAAGATGATGAAGACAACCATGAACCACGAACCACGAACCACAATGTCCTCTTGAAGGGGTGTGAGGGCAGTGGAGAGGCTGGAGAGAAGAGGTGACGGACTGAATGAATCAACCGTAAAGAATGAGTGAGAGAGTGGTCTACAAATAGGCATATGCAGTCTAGGGTGGTGCCTCTTTTTGGGGTTGCAAACCCTAAATGCAAAATGTAGAAATGCAAAAAAACACAAACTGCGGATGAAGGGTTTCTCAACACCCCCTCTTAGGCCCAAAAAGGGGAAGAAAAAGAGTGAGGTGGAGATGCAATACTATATGTTGAAAAATGCTCATGCAGCAGGTGTTGAGAAACCCTTCACCCGTAGTTTGCGTTTTTGCGTTTTGCGTTTTGCGTTTAGGGTTTGCAGCCCCAAAAAGGGGCGCTATCCTAGATTGACTATGCCTATTTATAGGCCACTCTCTCATTCATTCCTCACGGCTGATTCATTCAATTTGTAACCTCTTCCCTCTAGCCTCTCCAATACCCTCACACCCCTTCAAGAGGACATTGCAGTTCGTGGTTCGTGGCTGTCTTCATCATCTTACTTGTGCTACGACACCCTTGTTTCCTTGTATCACATTCACTCAATGATTCAGAACTTCATTATTCCATTCATCAGAGTTCCTTCTCTCTTCTCTTCTCTTCTGCATGTTTGCCGAGTTCACTCCGTGTTCCTCCCCGCAAACCCTACTGTCTCGCTGGTACGTTATCTTTTGACATGGTATCATAGCTGGATCTGCTCAAATGACGGCAATGATCCTCCACTCCACTGAAGGCAAAGATCGGTGGCGTGTTCGACATCCACTTCTCTTCTTCTTCCACTGCATCAAAATCTCGTTTTTGCAGATTTTAGGTGTTTCAGCTTGTTGCCCACACCCCGTTCGTGGAGGACATCTCAACCGAAGCTGTCCATTGCTATCACCATCAGTTGGTGCTTAATTTCCAGTCCTCTTTATGCAGTTTGGAGTTGATTCCAGTCATGCGACTGCTGTTCTTGTGTAGACTTGCTGCCGTACAGTCTACCACGTTATCACAATCCTGCTGCCTACGTTTTTAGTCTTTCTCTCTCTTGCAGGTTGTCTTGCCTGCGTTTTTAGTTTCTCTCTCCGGTTGCCTGCATTTTGTCTCTCTCTCTCCTAGAGGCTGTCCTGCCTGCGTTTTTAGTCTTTCTCTCTCCTCACCTGTGTTTTTCTACTGTTTGCAACCTCTTATTGCTGGTCGCATCCTCCTACTGGTAGCTCACTTCCAGCCCTTCCAATGCCCTTCCACCCCTTGCGGCGGACATTGTGGTTCGTGCTTTACATTGCCCTCACACCTCTTGAGGCGGATATTGTGATTCATGGTTCGTGGCTGACCTCTTCCACCTCTTCTTTCTTTAGCAAGGCACACTGATACCCATGGCTTCTTTACCACCAACAGATGACCAGACTATGGGTACTTCTACTGTGGCATCACTAGACACACCACCGAAGATTGCGGACTTCAATCTTTGCTCCCTACCCTCCGGAGTATATGTGTCTTCCACCAGATACTCCTTGTGCTATCTCTCCTTTCTGGGCCATAGAGATTGTTTTGTATCGGCTATCAAAGTACTATTCTCAAGGCAATAAGACGCATCCGATACCCATAAGTCCTTTCGAGCACATGGAGGATCGATTGGTGCTACGACCTCTTGGAGATCGTCGCAATGCCAGTGGGAATCTTCTCCCACTGATTTTCAGGTACAGTGGCTTCCACGACCTACGGATCTACAATCTGCCCCATCGAGAGACAGTGATTGTTTAATACTGTCTCCTTGTCAGTCTGCTCCTTCGAGAGACAGTGGCTGCTCGACTCCTTCCTCTTCTTCGGCTACCCAGTCTGCTCCACTGAGAGATAGCGACTGTTGCCCACCTCTTGCTCATTCTGAGCCCCATTGCCTACCTTGTCCATGATGCACAGAGGCTTGAGTTTGCTTCCTACTCTCTCTCTCTCCCCCTGAGAGTATGGTTATGCTGCAGAATCAAGGACCTTTCTTCTGATTCAGGTACAGCTGTGTGGAATATGCTGTTTTTGCACGAGGCAAGAACCTCCTTTCTTCAGGAACAGGAGCAGTTGTTTGCTGTTCCCAAGCAGGAATAGGCGAGGGTGGTAATCTCACCAAGCAGGTGTCTGAAACAGCACTAAATCAGTACAGATTCTGGACTGTTCAGAGGGTATTTCAAAGCCCAATTGATGTCAGAATCAAGGGGCACTTGGCACAGATGATGCAGAAGAGTGCAGGGAGCAATATGAGCTGAAAACAGGTTTCAGAACAGGTCTGAACCAGTAATTACAGTGGGCTGAACAGTACAGGGAACAGTATGAGCTGAAAATAGGTTTCAGAACAGGTCTAAACCAGTAATAACAGCAGGCTGGAATGGTCAATTCTGCACTCCAACCAGAAGTTTCAGACTTGGGCAGAGTTTCCCCTCTTGGTCAACTTGTTTTGGGTCAGTAAATGTATTGTTATGCTACCAAATTTCACCCAGAATAGGTGAAAGACAGCCCATTGTACTTTCTCTCTTTAAAAATAAAGAAATACCGCAAGGGGCATCTGACTTAGGGGCCAACAGGGTGTCAGTGTGGCAACAGGAGCATTCTAGCTGCCTGTATTTTCTTTTTGATTTTGTCTTTAAGTTCAGGTAAAGTGGGCGATTGTTAATTGGGTGAAAGCATTTATGTATTTTGGTTGTACACTACCGCCCTTTCCAGTGAACAGGCCGGTTACACCCCACCCTTTCCCACCCTCGACCACTCAGGTTCGAGAGGCTACCTCTAGGAGCTCTTCGGCACCCCAGATACCTTCTTCAGCACGATTGGCAGCACTTCCTTCGTCATCAGACATTTCGGAGTCCGTGATCCATGAGTTTTTGGATTCCCTATCTACTTCAGAGGGGGATGTTATTTCTTTGCCCTCAGTGGGGGCATCTACTTTTTCTTCGACTTCAGCGGGGGCCCCTCCACCTCCCACCTCAGAGGGGCAACCTACTCCACATGAAGTTCTTCACCCATCCTCTACTTTCTTGGGGTGGCTGTCTTCGACCAGTCACCTCTTCTATTGATACTTAGGATCTTCAGGTACCACCTAGATCGGGACCTCCGAGATTCAGCGGCGACTTGGTGACGAGGCCTTCGTATTTCTTCCAGCATGGATGCACGAAGCTAGTAGCTTCTCTTCCGAGGTTGTGTTTCGGGTTCTCCTTTTCTATTGGTCTTTATTGCAGGTTCCCTTTCGAGTGGAAATCTTGGATCTTAGGGATCCTCTACATCTTCTTCCTCCTCTTCTCTTATTGCCTTGGTCACTTGGTTAGCATGGAGCCACCTCTCGAGATTGAGTACGGGCATATCCTTATGGTTCTCGGCACCACACAAAGTCCGACATTCCTCTTACGCATTGCATGTTTTCATCATCTTTGTACTAGGGCGCTTGGGCAACGTGAACAATTTTCCCACGAGGGACACTGTCCAAGTGGCACTTGCTGCATGAGCATTCTTCAGCATGTAGCATTGCATCTCCACCTCACTTCTCTTGTTTCCCTTTTTGGGCCTGAGAGGGGGTATTGAGAAATCCTTCACTCGCAGTTTGTGTTTTTGCGTTTCTGCGTTTTGCGTTTAGGGTTTGTAGCCCCAAAAAGGGGCACCATCCTAGACTGACTATGCCTATTTATAGGCCACTCTCTCATTCATTCCTCACGGCTGATTCATTTAGTCTGTCACCTCTTCTCTCCAGCCTTTCCACTACCCTCACACCCCTTCATTGTGGTTCACTTGCCTAAGCGCCCTAGTATAAAGATGATGAAAACATGCAATGCATAGGAGGAATGTCAGACTTTGTGTGGTGCCGAGAATCATAAGGATATGCTCGTACTCAATCTTGGGAGTTGGCTCCATGCTAACCAAGTGACCAAGGCAAGAAGAAGAGGAGGAAGAAGATGTAGAGGATCCCTAAGATCTAAGATTTCCATTTGAAAGGTAACCTGCAGGAAAGAACAATAGATAGAGTGAACTGGAGAACCTGAAACTCAACCTCGGGAGAGAAGCCACTAGCTCCGTGCACCCATGTAAGAAGGAATACGAAGGCCTTGTCACCAAGTCGTGGCTGAACCTCCAAGACCCTGATCTAGGTAGATCCTTGAGATCCTGGGTATCAATAGTTGAGATGACCACTAGAAGAAAGCCACCATATCCAAGGGTAGAAGAAGAAGGTAAAAGGCCTCCTCCAGGGTGTGCGAAGGATGGAGTGGTGGGTGGGGATCCCCTTTGAAACTGGAGGAATAGGAGCCCCCTTTGAAGTCGTAGTAGACGTAGATGCCCCCTCAGAGGGCAAAGAAAGATCATCCCCCTCTGAGGTAGATAGGGAATCCAAAAACTCATGGATCATAGACTTTGAAATGTCTGAGGATGAAGGAAGTGCCGCCGGTCATGCCGAAGAAGGTATCTGGGGTGGTGAAGAACTCCCAGAGGTGGCCTCTCGAACTTGAGTAGGTGAGGGTGAAGGGTGAGGCTCAAATTGAGCAATGAGTGGGTAACAGTCGCTGCTTCTCAATGGAGTGGACCGGGAAGCTAAAGAAGAGGAAGGAGTTGAGCAGCCACTGTCTCTCGAAGGAGTGGACTGACAAGGAGATGGTATCAAACAATCACTGTCTCTCGATGGAGCGGATTGCAGAATTGCAGGCGGTGGTAGCCACTATACTTGAAAATAGGTGGGAGAAGATTGCCGCTGGCATTGCAACAATCTCCTGGAGGTCGTAGTCTCAATCAATCCTTCATGTGCTCGAAAAGACTTAGTGTGCATCGGATGCGTCTTATTGCCTTGAGCATAGTACTTTGATAGTCTATGCAGAATGATCTCTGTGGCCTAGAAAGGAGAGGTGGCAAAGTGCCAGGTGGGAGATGTATATACTCTTGGGGGGGGGGGAGGGGAGCAAAGGTCAAAGTTGGCAAGCATTGGTGGTGTGTCCGGTGATGCCATAGTAGAAGCACCCAATAGTCTGGTCATCTGTTGATAAAGAAGCTATGGGTACTAATGTGCCTTGTTGAAGAAGAAAGAGGTCAGCCACGAACCATGAACCGCAATGTCCGCCTCAAGAGGTGCGAGGGCAGTGTGAAGTACGAATTGCAATGTTTGCCTTAAGGGGTGGGAGGATAGTGGAAGGGCTGGAAGTGAGCTGTCAATGGGAGGAGGATGCTGCTAGCAGTAAGAGGTTGCAACTAGTAGAAAAATGTAGGTGAGGAGAGAGAAAGACTAATAACGCAGGAAAAAACCAGCAGTAGTAGTTAGCATGCTAAAATCAGCTCCGAACAGCGTGTGATAGGCTAGAAATAGTGTAGACTGTTGTAGACAGCAATGGCCAGCTTGGACCGCGATGTCCTCTGTGTTTGGGGTGTGGGCAGCAAGCTGAAATACCTGAAAACTGCAAAAACGAGATTTTTTTTGAATGGAGAGTGATCAGCAACAGTCACTCTGTTGTAAAGAGCTGCAAATTGCAGGTGGAAGGCTGGAAACAGGTGCTAGACTGTAGATGACAGCAAGGGACAGCTGAGACTGCGATGTTCTCCGCGAAAGGGGTGTGGGCAGCAAGCTGAAAACACCTGAAACTTGCAAAAACGAGATTTTAATGCAGCGGAAGAAGAAGAGAAGTGGATGTCGAACCCACCACCGGTCTTTGCCGTCACTGGAGTGGAGGATCTTTGCTGCTGTTTAAGGAGATCCAGCTTTGATACCATGTCAAAAGACGACGTACCAATGAGACAGTAGGGTTTGCAGGGAGGAACATGGAGTGAACTTGGGAAACATGGAGAAGAGGAGAAGAGAGAAGAAACTCTGATGAATGGAATGATGAAGTTTTGAATCATGGAGTGAATGTGATACAAGGGAACAAGGCTGCCGTAGCATAAGGAAGATGATGAAGACAGCCACGAACCACGAACCACAAACCACAATGTCCTCCTGAAGGGGTGTGAGGGCAGTGGAGAGGCTAGAGAGAAGAGGTGACATACTGAATGAATAAGCCGTAAAGAATGGGTGAGAGAGTGGCCTATGAATAGGCATAGTCAGTCTAGGGTGGCGCCCATTTTTGGGGCTGCAAACCCTAAACACAAAATGTAGGAACGCAAAAAAACACAAACTGTGGGTGAAGGGTTTCTCAACAAAAGCTTGATCTTTGGCATGCAATTTCAATGGCTAGAAAATCAGACCTACATGTTCGAATACATTTTCCTTGATGTCTGCCCTGAATTTTCAATGATTTGGCAATCCAAAACAAGGGGGAAATTGGGGGTTTTGGTTGGAATGTCTTTAGCAAGCAATTCCATACCCAAAAATGATTGATTTTTGCAAACCCTAGGCCCACTAATTTGCTTTAGTAGCAAACCCT
Source organism: Lygodium microphyllum (assembly GCF_053477565.2). Lineage (NCBI taxonomy): Eukaryota > Viridiplantae > Streptophyta > Polypodiopsida > Schizaeales > Lygodiaceae > Lygodium > Lygodium microphyllum. The sequence continues at coordinate 48,703,451 of NC_141140.1, read as the reverse complement.
TATTTTGATTTGCTGTAAAATTGAGCTTGCACAACCCAAAAGAAAAAAAAGAGAAAAAAAAGATTGATTCCTAGCTGTCTAGCACCTCGGAATGGCTGCAAAACACTTTTCTCTTGTCGTTCATCGCAAAAAATTAGCAAGCATGCATTTCCTTTTATTGCTATAGCTCTCCAAACTTGGGCTGCTCCAAAAATGAGAGGGAGAGCCATAAATAGAAGTTAAAGTTTCCAAGTAAATAACCAGCTACTTCTTAGTTGAATCATGTTTTTGATTAAGAAATTAATGACTTGATCATTAATCATAAGAGAGTTGCTCATTGGGCTTGCTTGATAACTTAAGTGCCCTAAGTGAGCTGCTTATTGGGTAAAACTTTCAATGTAACTCAATTCTGAGGTGCAAACTTTCAATTTAATGGAAGTTTAATGTTGCACCTTGTTCCTTTTGTCTTGTCCTTGTACCACATAGCTTGTGCACTTGTCCACCGTATGGTCAATATCAAATCCTTCATTGTTGGTGCAATGGTCATTGTGCCAAGAACTAGGGATACTAGAATTAGAGTTCCTTCTACTCAAATTAATAATTCCATTTCTCATTCAGGTGACAGGTTGAAACAATAGTACACATTCTTCTCCTGATTGATGTTGATGTCCTCCAACAAAGCGGCAACAAAAGATGGCGGCAACAAATTTGGATGGGGTATGGGTAGGCTGTAGTAGTGGAGAAGAGAGGTGGCTGATAGCTAAAGGTTGCAATGATGAATGATGAAGAGGGATGAAGGGATGCTCACAATTGACTCTATTTGTAGAGGGTTTTGGTGCATTTGTCCTATTGTTAAAAATAAAGTCTTCTTTTGTTAATCATCATTAATTTTTTTGGGGGATGTTTTAAGGAGTACAAAATATGGATTAATGCATTGTAATTTGAGATTAGCAATAACCTTGATTTTCATGGCTCAACATTAGCATGCCCTCTGTCCATGCCACAGTTTCCCCTCTTTTGCTAGGATTATGTGAGCTTGTATCAGATCACTAGAATACCTATGATTACCCAGGAACGACCCTTGGCAAATGATGGTTGGAGCTAGAATATGATTGGTCCTCCTACTTGCCCTTTTCTTTGGATTGATAGCCTTCTTTCGGCACTCAATGGAGAGATGGTGTCTCTTTCCACACGAGTAGCTACAAATACGATTCTTCTTCTTCTTGGAAGGCACCATTGCTATCTGTTGGAATCTTCCCTTGATCACCTTATGTCTAGATCTTCCCTTGGCCCTTTAGCAAACACTCTTTGTCAAGTAAAAGAGAGATTAGGTCATCAAAACTCAAGATCAATTAGAAACCTCAATGCTCATGGCTTTGGCAGCTGTCCACCATCTCATACTTTGAAGGAAGGTTTGGTAAGGTCTAAGTCAATGATTGGGGGTGAGAGCTGTCTCCAATGTGATGTTTGAATGACTTAAGTAATCATAAAGAAGTATGGCAAGGGGCACCAAGCTTCAGAGCCAAACCATTTGGTCTTATTGCTGATTTTGTGGTTAATATAAGTGCTTTACACTTTCAGTTAATTACCGCCCTTTGCAAGTGTGAAGGCCAATTTCCAAGGGAGTGGGAATGCTTGCAAAAATCTTGAATGCAGAAAGCAAACAAATGCAAAAAACCAATTGCTGGAACCACCTGTGAATTGACTCTGCATAAGGCATAAAGGAAATAAAAATGCACATGAAGGTTTTAGCATTTCAGCAGGTGATGCACAGCCAGGTGACTAATCCAATGTTAGTAATTAAACAAGTACACATGGTAGCCGCATGCAGGGGCAACAAACAAAGTCACCAACTGATCTGGTATTGACAATGCAAAGCACAAGCAATGTAGCATTGTGATGCAATATGCGATACTCCAAGGTTAATGTTGTTGGTGGCAGGCAAACACGCTTGTGTTACAAGGGTGCCTTGATGTACAAAAATTTTGACCAGAAGATGCGAGGTGCAGCAATTTGGTGGGTCCCATTCCAAACAAAATTCTACAACACTTTGAAGTCTGCCGATAGTCTAGTTTGGAGCAGCAATATGGTGGTCCCCATACCAAACAAAATTCTACAGCACTCTGAAGTCTCCCGATAGTCTGGGTTTGGATCAGATTGGACAGATGATTCTTTTTTATAGGGTCGTGAGTTTGCTTATGGTGATGTGTGAAATATACAGTATATCTCCACCGTGAACCTTAACATCAAAAGTCAGTTCATTCAGTTAATGTTCTGTTCATGTGTTATAATATAATGAAATTTGGGCTTCCGATTGATTTGTGTCTATATGATGATTTGCTTTTGGATGTCTATGGATGCACAGTGAGAATAGAAAGAATTAAGTAATTTTAGATTCTTGTTTACCAATTTCTACGTAGAAGGGAGCTTTGGTTTCTTTTCGTAAGATGCATGACTACTGCTTCCAATCGTATTGTTCAGGTTAAAAAGCTTACTTCCGCCTTTTGAATCAGCAGAGATGCGGGCTCTGGCAGAAAGTATTAGCCGGTATGTTATTATGTTAGTGTTATTGACCTGCTCAAATTGTTTTCTTTGTGGAGTTCTATCAAGCAAAGCATGCTTGATTTTTCCAGAGATATTCTTGAGGGAAGTCCCAATATACGATGGGATGCGATCAAGGGTTTAGAACATGCAAAGCGACTGTTGAAAGAGGCTGTGGTGATGCCTATTAAATATCCTCAGTAAGTTTGTCAATGCATTGCAACCTTATTGATCTCATTAAGCATTGTCTCAAAGCTGAGTGAAGGTAACATTGTGAATGGCCAAAATGATGGTGTTGTTTGCTTATTGCTATATCGAATTGGTTCATTGTTTGCTGGTGCATGCAGCTCTTTTTTATATCATAAAACCAGAGGCTTGCTATTCAGCTTAAGAGAATCAACTCTTGAATTCCTCTGTAGGAAAAGAAAACACACGAGTTCAACATGCAACAGAGTGTCCTGGCCAACCTACTAATTTCACCCTTCACATTGTTATCTGATATATCCCCTGAAAATGGTGTACAATCTGCTTTGCATTCTGACCATTATCATCATTAAATTGGGAACCAAAATCCTCCAACTGTAGAAGAGACAAAGGCACGGAAGGAATGGAATGCAAAAGACAAAAAGGTTATGTATTGGCTGTCTGCAGTAATTAATAATAATATACTGGGACATATTAGAAATATAGAGAATTCATATGCAGCTTGGAGCATACTTGAAAGTATGTTTTTGGTAAATACAAAGGCACGAAAGATTTAACTCAAGCAAGAGTTGAATACATTGAAGAAAGGGAAGATGTCTATCAATGAGTATGCACTGAAGGTAAGGAGCATTGTAGATGCCTTGGCAGCGATTGATGCAATGTCCGATGATGATGATTTGGTGTCGTCTACCTTGGGTGGACTTAACAATGAAAAGGCTTGGAAGTCTTTTGTAACTCCGTATATGTCAGAAAGCCATTTTCAGATTTCAATGAGTTGGTCTCTCTTATGATCACTGAAGAGATCAACATGCAGAGTGAGACATCTGAAAAAAGTAGTGAACAGGTCCAAGCTTTCTACTTCAATTCAAGAAGGAAACGTGGCAGGGTCTCTTCAAGAGGCCGTGGTACAGGACGTGGTAGGGACAACCAGCAAAACAGATTGAATCAGCAATTTGGCGATAGGTAGGTTTCAGGAGGTCGTGGTAACTTTAGAGGCAGGAGGAGCTTTAGAGGAAGAGGTGGATGACAGAACAGAGGTTTTAACAACTCGGGTATTGTGTGTCACTATTGTGAAAAAACAGGTCATATTGTAGCTCAATGTTATGCTAAGAAAGATGATATTCGCAGTGGTAAGTTGCAGCAAGGAAACTATGTATCGTCTTCACTACAGAATGAAGACAAAAATGAACGTCTGTTTGTTATGCAGCATATGCTGAATGCTGTTACAGGAAAGGGAACACATGATGATGTTTGGTATGTTCATTCAGGTGCATCCAATCATATGACCAGCCATACATAATGGTTTGGAGAGATGCAGGATTTGTAAAATACAGGTTATGTGCAGACGAGTGATGATTAATGTCACCAAATTTCACACATTGGAAAAGTTCCCTTGTCCTTGCATGATGGTAAGATAAAGAGTCTTTCAGATGTATTACATGTGTCATCTATTACAAAGAACTTGGTGTCAGTCGGTCAGATGGTAGAGCAAGGGCTGCAAGTCAGATTTAATGCAAAGGGTTGCTTTGTAGAAGACTTCAATAACAAGTGTAGGTTGGTTGCAAAGAGAAGTAGAGTTGGACGTATGCTTACTGTGGATGCTGGAATTCTTACTATGAATGTTGCTATATATGCTAAAGGAAAAGGTGGTGTTGCAGATATTGAAATTTGGCACAAACGCATTGGACATGTAAATGTACAAAGGTTGAAATTAATGTAGTCCAAAGGGTTGGTTACAGGTTTGCCTATATTTAGAATTGCAGAATTTCATAAGGTATGCGAAGCATGTCAGCTTGGTAAGCAGGCAAGACAACCCTTTCACATGACAGAGATGTAAGCAGAAATATCCTCGATGTTGTGCATACAGATATTTGGGAGCCTACACAAAATGTATCTCTTGGAGGCAGTTCATACTTTGTCACATTCATTAATGATTGTTTTAGAAAGCTGTGGGTATATTTTATGAAGGAAAAGAGTGAAGCGTTTGAGTACTTTAGAACTTTCAAGGCTGCAGTTGAAAGAGAAACAGGCTTGAAAGTAAAGTGCTTGAGGTCAAATGGAGGGGAAGAGTACCTCTCGAATGAGTTCAGTGATTTTTTGAGGTCTCATGGGATAAAGAGACAGTTCACATGCAGGTATACTCCACAACAAAATGCGGTAGCAGAAAGAAAAAACAGGCATATTGCAGAAGTTGCACGCGCCTTGATGGCTGAAAAGAATATGCCTAAGCATTTTTGGTCTGAGGCTGTTCATACTGCTGTTTATATTATGAACATAACTCCCACAGCTGCAATTTATGGTATGATCCCCGAAGAATGTTTTACAGGTAAGAAGCTTGATGTCTCACACTTGAAAGTGTTTGGCTGTATTGCATATGTTCATGTGCCAGATGAGTTGCGGAAGAAACTGGATCCAAAGGCTGAAAAGTGTGTCTTTCTTGGATATTCTTTAGAGCAAAAAGGGTATTGTTGTTATAACCTTGTTACATGTAAGTTCAGAGTGAGCAGGGATGTCATCTTTGATGAAATGAGCAGTTGGTATGCATCTAGTGGTGATGCATTGGATGATGATGATGATCATGACACTCATGTGCAGGTTAAAAAGCAAGAATCACGGACTCTTAGTGGACCAGAGACATCATCTGGCAGTCTTTGGTCTGGGAGACTAAGGAGTATCTCTACATCTTCAGGTGCATCTAGTAGCACTACAGGTAAAGACAAAGGAAAGAATAAAGTGTCAGATGACATTGATGTAGTTCTTGATGGAGACTCTAGTGGCTCAGAGAGCTTGGATGATGAGCTTGGCATTCCTTCAGTGAGGACTCCAGGTGTGCAGAGAGCACGCGTCAATGCAAAGACTCCATTGAGTGATCCAGTGGTACGCAGGTCTAGCAGGGTGAGATATCCTGTTAACAGATTTGGTTTTGAAGGTTATGTAACTCACCATTATGCTTATATGGTGAAAGTGATTGAGGATGTTGAGCCCACATGTTTTGAGGAGGCTGTTGGTCATGCTCATTGGGATGCAGCAATGGATAAGAAGATGGCTGCATTAGAGGTCAATAAGACTTGGGATCTAGTATCATTGCCGAAGGGCAAGAAAGCTATTGGATGTAAGTGGGTTTATAAGATTAAGCACAATGCAGATGGTTCTATTAGTAGGTACAAAGCTAGGATGGTTGCAAAAGGCTATGCCCAGGCATATGACATAGATTATGAAGAAACCTTCAATCCAGTTGCTAGGATGACAACTGTCAGATGTGTGATTGCTTTGGCAGCAGCCAAAGGTTGGAGGTTGCAGCAAATGGATGTGAAGAATGCCTTCTTGCATGGTGATTTTGCAGGAAGAAGTGTATATGGATCAGCCAGCAGGTTATGAAGATTTAGAGCATCCCACGTATGTGTGCAGGTTGAAGAAGACGCTCTATGGGCTCAAGTAAGCGCCTAGAGCATGGTCTGACAAGATCAAAGAGTATCTTGTCAATATTGGTTTTTATGTTTCTGATGCAATCACTCACTTTATGTGAGAAAGGGAGATGCAGGTTTGGTCATCATAGTCATCTATGTGGATGACTTGATTATTACAGGTGATAGTGATAGTGGGATTGTTGAACTCAAGGACTTTTTGAAAAAGAAGTTTGAGATGAAGGATTTAGGTGACACATAGTAGAGATAGTAGATACATTGTCAGTCCACATTCTAGAGAGCGTGGCCACCAAATTGTTGTCTTTTCTAGCCATATAAGATACTTGCTTGGCATTGAGGTGATCAGATATGATGATGATATATGGCTGTCCCAAAGACAGTATGGCTTGGATATGTTGTCCAAGTATGGTATGATAGCATGCAAACCACTTTCAGTCCCGTTGGAGCAGAATGTAAAGTTGAGTGTTGATGTTGGGGATGAGATAGAAGACCTTACTATGTTCAGGAGGATAGTGGGGAGTTTGATCTACATGACCATTACAAGGCCAGACTTGAGCTACGCTGTTGGTCTTGTGAGTCAGTTTATGCAAGTACCTAGAAAGCCACATTTGGATGTAGTCAGACGCATATTGAGATATGTGAAGTTTACATTACGTTATGGACTTTTCTATGAGGCAGGTACAAATGTACAAGTGTTTGGATACACAGATGCAGATTGGACTGGTAGTATGTCTGATAGAAGATCTACCAGCGGAGACATGTTTTCTCTTGTTGGTGCAGCAGTTACTTGGAGCAGAAAAAAGCAATGTACAGTTGCTTTGTCGAGTATAGAGGCTGAGTATAGAGGTGTTGCTGTTGTAGCATGTGAGGTAGTATGGCTGCAAAAGTTATTGGCTGATTTAGATGTGCAGGTGGAAGGTCCAGTTGTTATTTATTGTGACAACATGAGCAGTATACAGTTGGCTAGGAACCCTGTGATCCATGCCAGGACAAAACATATTGAGGTACACTATCACTTTGTGAGAGAGAAGGTACTAGCAGGTGAGATTGACTTGGTGTATGTCAGCACACAGGATCATATAGCTGACATATTCACGAAGGCATTGGGTACAGAGAAGCTTCAAAAGTTTCGAAGCTTACTTGGAGTTGCAGAGATACAGTTGAGCTTGAGGGGGAGTGTTGAGATGATAAGCTCAACACATGCGGACATTAATGATGGACTGCCTGGTTAGATAGGTCCACACGTCTACACTTAGCACGTCGGTGGTCATTATGACTCTCACATGGCCACTGGCTCATTACTTATTATATTCAGGTTGTTACACCTATTTACAATTGGCATAGTTATATCGCCAGTCGACTAGTGTAGTGGGTTATGCATTGTTTGACTTAGTAGGCCACTTTTCTTTATGTTGTATCTTATCTATACTTTGTGTATATTGTAAAGTGTGCGAAAGAAGAAGAAGAAACCAGCAAGAAAACGTTTTGGCCTCCATCTCTCTTCTTGTCTCTTGAGTGAGCTTCTCCTTGTGCATTCTATGTGTATTCGGCGCAACATCTTGAGCAAGTCCCCCCACCACGCGATTCTTGATATATGGGCTATAGGTGACCTTAAGATTTGCACATGATCTCAGCTATGATGCGGTCCCTAGCTGCTTCACTGATATGCTTGGTGGTGAGTCTACGGTGTCTCGTGATAATGGCTCTAATCCGACTATGGTGTGGCCTCCTCGGACGTGGTCTTGGTAAACAGGGTCGTTGTGCTCGACGAAGGGAGGTGGCTCTATCCAATGTGACACCACGGTGTGGCCTGTAAGGTGTCTGGCGGGGTGGCTCTGTCTCTACTAGGTTGGTAGTGTCAGTAGGGTCGACTTTGTAGAAGAAGTCTGTTAGTGCTCTCTGTGTGTTTCTCTAGGTGAGCTGGCCTCCTGTCTCGTAGTAGTGCAATTCGGCGCCTCTTGAGCTCCAGGAGGAAAAGACCTAGGCATCTTTGGTCCTCATACTCCATGACGTGACGAAGGGGTCCAAATCTATCATGGAAGAGGCAGTGGTACCGTCCTCGTATGTCATAGTATACTATGCATTTGCATATGTAGTGCTCCTCCGTCTCAGGCTCTCGACCACAGAGCTGGCAAGTCCTATCCTCTGCTAGGGTATTTGTCCATCTGCCTGTCTCCATCTGAAGTCTATGTGAGGAGGTGTGAATCTGTCCGATAGCAACCCGTACGCTATGGGAGAGATGAGTGTCCATATATACTGACCGAATAGTGAAACCATCATCAGAGAGAGACAATAAATGACTCCTGTAGAACTCCATCCTTGATCCTAGAGGAAGTGGTGGATGGATCCATGTCCTTGCTGTCTCAATCCTCAAGATATCAGCTCTGATCACCTGATTCAACTCTGATCGGCTGAGAGAAGGAGTAGGGCAGTCAAGGCTATAATCCAAAGGTGGAAGACAGTCAATATCCAAACCATGTAGGCTCATCCAAATAGTCATTTGTGAAAACCAACAGTTCTTCTCGCCTCCAGCTGCTAGTTGTCTAGATGAGGTTAGTGCCAATCTAGAGTATCTATGTCGTAGAAGTTTCCATAGTTTGTGCCAAAAGGTCACTGCTCTGAAGAGTGCCTCCGTAACTATAGGTGTTGCCCCTAGCGAGGGCTTACTCCTAATCATGCGTGCTATCATCATGATCAATGGCCTTTCCACACTATCCCAACCATCATAATAATCCCTCTCTATTCCAATTTGATCAGTGAGTGGGCTAAGACGCTTGTGGTACAAGTTGCAACCCCATACCTCTGCTCCATATAGTAATGTAGGTGTGACTAGGGTGTCGAACAACCAGAGTTTGGTGCGGGGCTCTTGGAATTGTATGTGAGCACATTGATTGTCGACTGCCCCTAGTGCTGCATATCCACGTGCCAGACGTGCCTTTGATGCCCCTCTCAACGAAAAACGTGGGCCAACGAAGGTGACTCCCAAATACTAAATAGACATATTCCCTCACATGCTCTAGTATGTCTCCCGCAAATGTGAATTGGTACATAGATCTAGGGTAGGCTGAAGTATCCAAGGCTTCCCACCCCCCTAAAGTTGCCATGCAGGACGACATGGACCCAAAATAGCACAGGCGAGAATGCGCAGGAACACGCTGAAAAGTGCCAAATGCAACGGCTACTTTGACTATATGAAATTGTACGGGTACGTACCGTATTATACTGTACGATCAGTACTGTATGATGTACAGGGGCAAGTATGGATATTACTAGCCTTGGTCCATGTACGGGACTTCATCACTTATGATTGTATCAATTAGGACTTTCTTTTAGCTTTTAGCTCTACAGCTCTTAGCTTTCATTGTTTTTTCAGGCAATTGTATCGCTACACAAATGTTAATAAATCATTCCATTTCATTTCATTTTCTCTTTGTGCACATGCTCATGTTTTGGGAAGACTAGAGTACATGTTAGCTTGTAGCTTTTGATAGGCCATTTCAAATTGTATACAACTCTCTCTCTCTCTCTCTCCATGTATCATGATACCTGTGGTGACCTGTGATGTGATGCAGTGACTTTGTGACGTGATGCTATAGGTCATGATGCTACAGTGACCTGTGACATGATGCAGTGGCAATCTGTTCTGTTGGACGTGACCCATCAGCAAGAATCGTGACCTATTTTTTACTAGTCCTCTCTCTCTGCAGTGATGTGATGGAGTGGCGACTTGTTCTGTTGCAGACATGACCCATCAGCAACAGTCGTGACCTACTGTCGAGTCTGATTGTAGTGTTTTTTCCCTTGATGACGTGGGACATGCAAGCTTTCCTTGCTTTGATTTGGCTTGTAAGCAATTTTTGCATCCAGTCCTCAGAAAGGAAAGAATTACTCTGCTCATAAGCATTTTACTTATGTAATTGACTTTTAGTTCAGATGCCATCTAGCACCAGTGTGATGCAGCAGGTCGTATGAGACTGTGGTCGTGAGGCAGATTGAACTGTGGTTGTGATACAGGCTGTATAGTGGTCTGATGCAACAAACTTAGACTGCATTTTACTGCAACTTGGACAGTAGTTTGTACTTCACTTGGACAGTGGTCTGATGCAAGTTGTGTGAGACTGTCATGATGCACGTTGGACTGTGGTGATGCAGACAGCACTGTAACAGTGATGCAGACTTGGCAGTGATCTTAAAGTTGGTGAGGCTGGACAGTTATTACAGGGCAGTCTCTCTGTGATGTGATGCTGGCACTGGAACAGAGATCCTCTCTTTTGAAAGTGACGGTTTATTGTGGCAGTGACAGCAACTGCCGAGTGTCTTTAGGGCCGTGGTGACCTGCTGGTCTGATGCAATAGTGGAAATCACATGCTGTGTAATACTCTGCAATAGTGCAACAATTACTGCAGTGTGTGAATACAATTAATTATGGGGATGGATGATGCAGACAAGTGTAAACATCAAACCATGGAAAATGAATTTTTGGGAGACGAATCTGATCAAGAACTAACGCAACCAGCCATGGGAGCAATGCTCCACACCCCTTCTAAGAACACTCGGTACAAGACATATGGCCGTAGGGTCCTGATTGGACCATCTTCCCAAGATCTGACATGCATGGAAAGACCTCACACACCATGAACGAAAGGAAATTCGAAGAAATTCATCTCATGATTCACTCTGAACTACGAATTATGAGACAGGAGTTGGAAAAAGAAATATGAGAGCGGGTCAAAGACCAAACTAATAGTGGTCCAGAAGGCAAAAATGTAAGATATAGAAATAAAGATTAAGAATGAATTGAAGGCATAAATGTTGTTTGAAATGCACACACTAAAAACTGAAATGTAGAAAGTGGTAGATGCTTGCAAATCTGAAATCTTGAAATTGAGGGAAGAATTAAACACATGTAAGAAAAAGAAATAAATGTGCAAGAAATACAAAAAGAGATAGAGGCTTTAAAGGCATGCCAAAGGGAGGTTTAGTCATGGACAGAAGTGGCAAAGACAACACAAAAATAGATAGAAGAGACCAGCCTATGGATTGAGGTAGTAAAAAAGAATAAAGGAACATCAGTGAACAAGACTGAGGTAATGATTGCTACTTTGGAAGAAGAGGCTAGGAGACAAGCTAGGTAGGGTACTAGATGTATGGGTAGTAGGATAGGAGGAGGAGAGTAGCCCATGGGAAGATGCTAACACACTTGCTGAAAAAATTGGATCTTCAGATGTACCTATAGTTAGTGCTTGGAGAGTGGGGAAAGAGGACTAAGAGAAGCGCCCTCAAAGGTGAGAAGATTTATTTGGATGAGGATCTTACCCTAGCACAAATAGCACATCACAAAGAACACATGCCTAAAGTATGGAAGTTCGGAAAGAGGGAAAATAAGCTGTTTATAGGGATGGACGGGTCATCATCACTAGCAACAATATTGCATGATGGTACGAGATCTATGAGGCACTTAGGATGTTATTATGGAATTGTAATGGAGTCCTATGCTTGGTTGCTGGTTACTTTGAAGATAGCTTCCGAAAGATAGACATAGCCATGTACGCAAAAACACACCGATGTAAAGGTAACTGATTGCCAGAAGTGCAAGGATACATGTGGGAAAGTGCATTTCGTCCAATAGTTAGAGAACTAGAAGCACTAGGGGTTCTAGAAGTATAGCCATACTAAATCGGGAATACCTCAAAGGGATGGTACAAACAATGAAGAGAGATGATGATGCATGATACTTATGGATTAGGATACATGCAGGAAGACCATGTGATATATTCATTTCAATATGCTACTTTCCTTTTGCAAACTCAACCTATTCTACACAAGATGGATCTCTCTTTGATGGATATTATGAGATATACTAGCATTGGGGACATCATATTAGTGGGAGATTTCAATGCACACACTGGAGATAGATATAGTGACTTTTATATGCATGATTGTGCTATTTTCAAAGAGACACAGATGAAATAGGCCTATGCAGGAGAGCCTAGGATAAAGAAGTATCTATGACACATATTTTGAAGAAGACTGTCGAGGCACCGCTAGGGTTTGGATTGAAGGAAACACAGAGTGTATAACGACGACAGAAGCATAACAAGACGAACACAGACACAAAAAGCAAAACTCAAAACTCTATAGAAACTCAAACACAAGCAGAAATAGGGATAGAAAGAACACAACTCTGAAGTGAATGAATGCTGTAAATGAATGTAAGAGTATACAGTATGTCCAAGGGCAGAGTAGAGTGTTGGAGAGTGACGTCCATTGGAGACGGATCCCAAGTTTGTGACTACTAGTCGGAGTGTGGGAGTAAGGATACAACAAACACAAGTGTCAAGAGGGCTTGGAGCACCAAATGCAAGTAGGAGGAGTGATGTTGCCAGGTGATGAAGAGGTTCAAACACAGTAGTAGAAGGTTCCCTGATGAGGGAGATGGGTTACCAATTGTCACCTACTCAATGGAGGTGCAAACGCAAAAGACAAATGATGGTGGAGATGTTGGTGATGAAGAGGAGGGTCAAATGCAAGAGAGGGAAGGGTGCTAGACAGTGGGCGATAGCCAAGAGGAAGGTGCCAGGGCATTGCAAGGGTTGATGGAGAGAGAGTGGTTGTAGTTGCGAAGGTTGGACAGCCACGTAGTAGAAGACTGATGGTTGAAAGCTCCATTGAAGAGTGAGAACCTGCACAGAAGAGATTGAGACTGAATGGGGGGTTGATGGAGAGCGAGTGGTAGTAGTTGCGAAGGTTGGACAGCCATGTGGTAGAAGACTGATGGTTGAAAGCTCCACTGAAGAGTGAGAACCTGCACAGAAGAGATTGAGACTGAATGGGGATAGCCTGTCTATTTATAGATAAGAGTGGATCCTCCCAAATTAGGGTTCCACCGAACTCTCTTGAACTGCTTCTCATTTTAGGGTTTTCATTAAATTAAGCTTGTTTTGGGGTTGTTTAAGTGGTTGATCAGCATAGAATGCATTTCTTAGCTCAACACACATTTATTGGCTTTGGAAAGTATACATTAGCTATCTTTAATAGTCTACCACAATGGCTAGGATTTGACACTTTTACATGTTGGAATCACAAAGGAGGGGCAAGTAGTGTGGATTACTTGATAGACTCACCAACATTGATATTAGATACCCACAACTTTAAGGTATCTAAGAGACCAATTGACATAGTAGTAGATCATGCTATTTTGACATTTGTGCTTTCTTGTTGACATGTGAAACATGGAATACCACATTCTATGAACATTCCAAATACCACTTTGTGGAAGACACCTCACACATCTATAGTGGCTCTTTGCAGAAGAGTTTACATACATTGGACTTGAGGAGATCGTTGGAGGAATGTATAAGGCACTTAGCAGAAGCCATACATAGATCAACTATGTGTGCATTTCCAACCCTTGTTACAAGCGGGATACACACTGACTAGGGTTTAGACACCCGGTCACATTGACCGGGATATATAAGGTGTAAGAGCCCCAGATTAGGGCAAGGAGTTATTATCAAGTTCATACTCTTCACCTTCATCTCTAGTTTCTATGTCTTCCTCCTCCCTTCTCTCCTCTTTTCTCTCTTTCTCTCCTCTTCTAGCCTTCTTCCTTCTTCTTCTTGCTCTCTTTCTCTCTCTTCAGCTCTTCTTCTCTCTCCTCTTAGCTTTTTTCATTCCAAGTGGTATCAGAGCTTTAGTCTTTAGTCCTTTTCTCCTTTTCCCTTTCTTCCTTTTCGAATCCCAAAAACCCTAGTTACTCAGCTTGCAGGTACAGGTACAGCAAGAAGGACTGTAGTTAACTTCAGCTTTTTGGAGCAAGCAGGAGCTATGGCTGGAGACTCAGACATATCTGGAGGTAAAATGGTTAAAATAGCAGGTCGTCACTTCTTTTCATGCAAATTTTAAGGGTTCCAGACCAAGTTTGGAGTTTCAGGAGTTGGAAGAGGGCTAAAATCCTAGCTACTTTTTGCCTTACCTCCCCTTGTCTCTCCTTCTTGCAAGCTGCCATGGCTGCCAACCAACACAAACCTTCCCAACTTGCTCCAGCCATCTCCAAACCATCAGCCAACCTTAGAATCTGATCCCCACCATCTCCAGCTTTAGTTTGAACCCTTGGGTGGCTAGGGAATCCCTGCCAAAGGCAGTAGGCAGCAGCCCGCAATTTGCGGCGCAAATTGCGCTGCTGCCCCTGGCTTCCTCTTGCCTCCTGTTCTTGCTCCTGGCCTTCCCCTTGGCACTCTTGGCCTCCTGGGGTAAGGGCTGAACTCCCTTAGCAAGATTTGACCTCTCCCCTTCCTCCGACATTGATACTTTGCTTGAACCTCCTGCTGAACACCCTGTGGGCAGCCATTACTGATCAGTCCAAGCTCTTGATCCAGCCCATAACCCTGGAGCTCAGCCATCAAGAGATATCTCAACCTCTCTTGACCTCTCCTACTTCGAATGAAGACATGAAGTTCAGCATACATGGGAGCTTTGTGGGCAGCCATGAAAGCTTCACTTGAAGCTTCCCATCTTAGAAGCTCAAGCTCGGGGACAAGGACGGGAGCCTTCTTTATTAGTAGGAGCATTCGAATGCTAAATTATTCTTCCATGGATGCCCCAACCAACCGGACTTGATCGATGGAGCACTCGAGTATCATGATGATTTATGCTTCAACGGTCTTCCCAAGCATTAAAGAGGTATGCCAATCCGATCTTAATCTCTCAATTTAGCCACTTGCCGAGCTTAATCCTTGTTGGAGAGATTCAAGATTGCATAGGTTTAATAGCTCAATCCTCTTCGTGTGCATGCATCATACATCTTCCTGAAATTTATTGTAATGGCTAACATTAAACCCCATTTGGTCTTGTGATCTTGGATGAGCCCAAAATGAATAATAGCCATTGTAAATTGGATAAGTAGCAGCCAATGAGTCACTGGATTGTAACCCTACCCTCAATCTTTGTCATTTCTTGCATCTCATGAAAATGCCAAATGTCTCCTTTTCAATGCATCTCATGGTGATTGATTAATGAAAATGTTTGCCATGTATACTCCGGCTGAGGAAAAAGGCCGATGCCAGGCAAGGTGGTAAGACAAAAGAGAGGCGACTCTTCCTCACCACTTAAGACCCTGAAGGGGTGCACAACCCGGCCCGGGGGGAACTTTGCCCACCTCCCGGTGATCTGGAGTCCGATACTTGTATGCAGGTGCAGGTACTTCCATGAGCTCCACTCCCCTTGACCCAATGATCCCTCTTGGATACCCCACAATGCTAATGGCACCCATGTATGACACTTGAAGTGCATGCAGTCAAAAGAGATGTATGGTAGCGACTGTACTTATGCATTAATGGTAGAGCCGATGGGTATGCAATGATGCTTGGGATCATGCTCAGTATGCTCAGTATGCTATTGATGTTGTTGATCAGGCCCCTTGAACTATGCTCTATCCATGTAAGACCTTGGCAATAAGGGATAGACAGTGCTTTTGGTCATAGTCTTGCAGGACAGTCAAGGAGATCCTATTGCAGAAATTTTTGTTTTGAATCTGGGAGTGAACCCTATAGCTTACCTCGAAGAGGGCTTCGTCCCCTCTGGTTTGAATCAAAAACCTTTCCAATCAGAGCTACGGTTTGAAAGGTATGCCCATTTTTGTGCACTAGGGTCATTGTGGACAGGGTGCAGACCGTTGCAGGACAGACACAGTAAATCCATTACAAAAAATTCTGATCATTTTCTGTCACAAAGGTTAATAGCTCATCTCGAAGAGGACTTTGTCTTCTCCGACTTGAGCCAAAAACCTCATCAATCGGAGTTTCTTACAAAGAGTTACGCTCCTTTTACTGATAGCAGGTCTGGTGGACTGCATCCAGATGGCTAGCCAGAAAGGCAAAAGCAAGGCCCAAGAGGAACTATAGAGGGAGATTAGAGACTCCTGGACCTCCATGAATGAGGAACCAAGCTCGGCACAAGATTACCATGGTGACATATTGGAGGAAATGCTTGAAACGGACCCCTTCACCCTTCTCAATCACACCCTCTGTTAGCATGAGCTTTGTCATATGGAACGACATAATGATATGGTCACCAACCACTGCCAAATGATGTCCAAGTTTGATGAAACAATCAAGCACATGGCTCTCTTAAACTCGAAGACTCAACAGACCTTGGAGCAGCTCACTACTCTTGTTGCTCAATTAGCGACCGCTTCATCCCAAGAGAAGATCAATGACTCTAGGCATTAGTCTAGACGTCCTCCACATCAGGAACTGTTGCATGGTCCACATGGTATACTTGGTGCTAAGGGAATTTTCCCTTCTACCTACGATATCAGTGAACCCTCTCATGCACATGATGAGTCCCTATTGAATTCCCCCATCCACCATGTAGCCAACGTCCATTTGAGGCCTTCTCCCACTCTTGGTCAGATTTCCCCCGCTCTTCCTAGGAGTCCCCATGTACCCCATAGGAATTAGCCCCATCAAGGACAATATGGTACAAATGGCCAGCCTGGCAATTATGGACAGCATGGTTATAATGGACAACATGGGCTTAATTCACCACATGGGATGCATGGACAGCAAGGCATGTATGGCCACCACGGGATGTATGGACAGCAAGGATTTCATGGGCAGCATGGCCCCAATGATTTGCGTGACAAGGTCATCCTAACAAAGTACAATGGGCAATCCCCTTCACCATTTGACTTGGAGGAATGGACGTCCAAGTTGGAGTCCTACTTCAATCTCTACCCTCGCACTGATGATCAAAAAATACTTTCTGCTTCTCTCCACTTGAAAGAATTTGCCCACACATGGTGGTGTTGTATCAATCGAGAGAATCAGTAGTTCATTGATCGGGAAGATTTTAAAATGCACATGGTCCAAGTTTTTGTGTCCCCTGTGGAAAAAGAGCGGTTGGCAAGACGATGGTACACTATTGACCAACGTAACCTCACTATACGTGAATATACAAATCAATTCATGAACTTGATCATGTATGTGGAGAGCATTAGTGATGATGCTAAATTGCACAAGTATATCTATAGGTTGGAACCGAGCCTATCAGCAGATGTCATGGCCCAAAAACCTACCACACTGTTTGATGCAATTGAACTAGCTGAGAGATATGCAAGAAAGTACCGTAAGAATGAACATTTTCAGCAAGGTGTTGGACAGCCCTGCACTCCTTCACGATCAGCCCCATACGGAGGTGGTTTTCGAGGCACGCCTATGCCCAATAACAACCCCAAGATACCCACTTATCCCGCCTTCCGTGTTGAAATAAAAATGGGCACTTTTGGGACAGCATTGGGCTCTAATACTAAGAATAAATATGCTGAAAATAAACAGTCCACTGCATCACCTTCCCATGGATCCAATAGCCAACGGTTCATCTCTCCAGATGTTGTGAAGGAACGAAAAAAAAAGGGCCTATGCTTTAAGTGTGGAGATAAGTACACTGCTGATCATGCCTCCAAATGCCCATACAAGACAGCTAAGGTCAAAGCTCATAGTATATATGTCATGGAAGATTGGCACATTGAGAAAGATGACCTGTCCATTGACCAGGCTGAGCCTATGGAGGATGTTGATTACGAGCAATTCTATGACCCTGAGGATGGGTTTCCCTTTGACCCGGGCGGAGCTCCATCATAGATACTTGATTTAACATGCCACCCACCTTCCACTTTCCTTTGCTCGATCTCCTTGGACGCTTGGACGGGTTCCCGTAGCCCCAGCACCCTTCTCATTCAAGGAAGTATCAATGGAAATCATGTTTTTATCCTTGTGGATAGTGGAAGCATTCACAGTTTTGTCAATAAATCAGCCATTGATCGGTTGAAATGCACCCCTATGGCATTACACCACCCCTTGAAGGTCCAAGTAGCAAATGGAGAAGAAAAAATTAGCACACATGTATGTCCTGTAGTTCCCTTATGCTTGGCTGAAAATTATGTGGCATTGGCTGATCTGATTGCCCTAGATATGGGCCCCATTGATGTTGTCATGGGTTGCGATTGATTGAAACAATTGGGGAAGATTGCTATGGACTTCTCTCAGCTTTACATGGAGTTTATGATGCATGGACAGCCTATCCACCTAGAGGGAGTTCAAGATCATGCTGATTTTCAGCTCATTACAGCAAAGCAACTCAAACGGGAGTTTAAGAAATGCTCATAAATCTTTGTTTTGCAATTAAGGACAATTTTGATCAGCCCTTTGCAGTATCTAATGATTCAGTCTTGCAAACCTTACTTGAGAAATACAATGACCTATTTCAGATGCCTACATCCCTTCCCCCCAAGAGACAAGTGGACCACCTACTTGACCTAGAGCCCCATTCCAAGCCAGTGAATAAACCCCCTTATAGACTCTCCAAATGTGAGCATGAAGAGGTTGCAAAGCAAATCAATGAGTTGTTAGAGATAGGTTTCATAGAACGGAGTTTTTTTCCCTATGCATCCCTTGTTCTCTTAGTCAAAAAGAAAGATGGCTCCTTTCGCATGTGCATTGACTACAGAGACTTGAACAAAATTACGGTGAAGAACCGCTACCCCATCCCACGGATTAATGATTTGCTGGATGAGTTGAAAGGGGCATGCTTTTTCACTAAGATTGACTTGCACTCTGGCTACCATTAGATTCGTATGTGGGTAGGAGATGAGGTTAAAACGGCCTTTAGGATTGATCGTGGACTTTATCATTTTCTAGTGATGTCTTTTGGGTTGACTAACGCCCCCACCACCTTTCAAAGCCTCATGAACAAAATCCTACAGTCCTTTCTGTTCAAGTTTGTGCTTGTTTTCTTTGATGACATCCTCATTTACAGCAAGTCATCTACAGAGCACTTGACACACGTTCGGAGGGTGTTTGACATATTGAGAGAGCATCGACTCTTTACTAAGGAGAGCAAAGGCATCTTCATTGCAGACATCTGTGGAGTACTTGGGACACATTGTGAGCAAAAATGGTATACAGGTTGACCCGAAGAAGGTGCAATGTGTTAGAGACTGGTCCATTCCTTTCACCACCACTTCTTTGCGTGGCTTCCTTGATCTCTCTTCATTCTACAGACGTCTCATTAAGCACTATGCCACCATTGCAGCACCTTTGACTGATCGCTTGAAAAAGAAGTCATTCTTTTGGGATGCCACTGCGGATCATAGCTTCAAACTGTTAGCAGTCATGTTTGCCATGCCTTGTCATCTCCTGCTTGTGAGCCTCAGTATGAGTTAGACGAAGACTTTAGGAGCTCTGACTTGTCTATCACTTGTTTCGGCGGAGGAGGTAGCTCATTCTAGAGCACTCAGTTTATTGCATTTCAGTGCATTTTCTCCTCCAGTCGGGATTTTATGTGCATTTCCCGGGGCAGTTTCTGCATTCTTCAGCCTTCCTCACTTGCCGGACATTGTCCACCCTTTCCGGGATTTTTTTGAGCATTCTTGGCATTTTTACCAGCATTAAATGCTGGTCGGACATATTTATGGCCTCAAATTTCAGGTCGGCCGGTTTTTGGGTTTTTTGGCTATTTATAGCCATTTCCCACTTGGCAGTCAGTTGTATTATTATCTTCGTTCCTTCTTTGGCAGGTGCACACTCCGACTCCATCATCTTCCTCCGTATTCGGTGCTGCCGTCATCATCAGCCTGATTTGGTGCCCTCACTGACGCTTAGGGCTGCGTGCAGGGACTGATCAGTCCACAGTTTTGTATTGCATTCATTACAGTCAGTACAGATTTTCTTCCTTCATTTTCTGCTTTCTCTCTCTCTCTCCCTCTGTGTTCATGTTTCTTCTTCCGTTGCGCACTCTCACATGGTATCATCGCCTAACTGAGAGCACGGAGGAGAGCTTCCATTGCAGAGGAAGGACACCATCAAGTGCAGCCTTTCTTCCCTCCTTTCCAGCCCTTGGCGGTGCTGTCCAGGCTGAAATGCAGCCTTCCATACCCGTGTTTTGTTGTTTTGCAGCATCAGGAGGAGTAGGCGACAGTTTTTTAGGCGTTTGCAGCCTGCGTTTGCATCAAACGCAGCCAACAGGAGGTGGTCAATATCAGCAGAGAAGGTGTCATCATCTGGAGGATAGGCGACAGTTTTTTCTCTCCAGGCGGCAGCATTTTCTCTCTCCTCTTGCACAGCATCTTCTGGGTTTTTTCTGACATAGGCGGCTCCATCTTGACTGCCTGTTGGTTGCAGATTGTTTGGTGATTGCAGATATATACGAAGATGTCTTATCACCAGTTCTTTGCTAATTCAGAGGATGAGGTCTCTATTCCTTCCTCTGAGAGACGGAGAGACTTTCGTGCTAGTTCACGCGACGATCGGAGGTCACCTAGCCCATTTGACCGAGATCCCTCTATTCCCTGTTCTCTCCATGTTTCACAAAAGCCTCGTTCTGTTGGCCTTCATATGCCATCCATGGCACCCTCTATACAGGTGCCCGTACTTCTTTCTTTGCCCAAAGAAGACCAGCTTGATGGTTCCAACTACTCGCTTTGGTCGTGTAAGGTGGAGTGTATCCTTGATACCTTCGATCTTTGGGAGTTTGTTACCCACCCTATTTCCCGTCCAGTGGAGGATCCCACTGTTGGATCATCGATGGATCATGCGGCTTTATGGGATCGGCTCAACTCACGAGCTCGATCTTTCCTCTTTATGAGCTTACAGGATTCTGTCCTAGTGCATGTGTGCAGGTTGCGGAAAGCAGCGGAAGTGTGGACAAAGCTTGCTTCTTTGTACCATCAGAAGACTTTTTCCCATCGGATTACTCTTGAAAAGAAATTATAGATGCTCGTTGTTGATGATTCTTCTTTCATGAAGGATCATATCAACAGGTTGGAGGACATGAGGGATGAGCTTGCGTCCCTTGACAGGATGATCTCTTCCGAGGATATGGCCATGATTCTTTTGACTCAACTGCCATCTCCCCGTTTTGATGTCTTTTACACCAGCCTTCTTACATCGAGGACCCGTGAGAAGCTTCTATGGGAGGAGCTTGCCCCGCTTGTTTTGGAGCATGACGAGCGCGCCAAAGAGGTAGCCAGTGGATCCACCTCCATCAAAGCTTTTGTTGCAGGGTCGAGAGGGGGGACACAAAAGAAAGGAAAGTCACTGGCTAAAAGACAGGAGAGTTCTTTAGGTTCTGACTCCGACTCGGAGAAGCCTAAATGTCCATATTGTGGGAAGGGGACACATCCAGAGGAGAAATGTTGGAAGAAGTACCCTCACCTTTGTCCAAGAGTGAAGGATGGAGCTAAAACATATGAGCCTTCTACCTCTACTCCAGCGGTTACCCATGAGTCAGTGTTCGGGCTGCGTGCAGGGACTGATTAGTCCACAGTTTTGTATTGCATTCATTACAGTCAGTGCAGATTTTTTCCTTCATTTTTTACTCTCTCTCTCTCTCTCCCTCTGTGTTCATGTTTCTTCTTCCGTTGCGTACTCTCACATAAACAGTTAAAGGATGCGCTTACTTCAGCCCCCATCCTTGTTTGTCTTGACTTCTCTAAGTTGTTTACCATTCATTGTGATGCTAGTGGCCGGGGTATTGGTGCAGTATTGTTGCAAGAGCATGGTGTGATTGCATTTGAGAGCCGCAAGCTTGATGAGAAGGAGATGCAAATGAATGTATATGACCAGGTGTTGGCATCCTCTATGCCATCAAGAAATGACACCACTATTTGTATGGTAGCCGTTTCCAAGTAAAAAGTGATCATCGAGTCCTCTAGTACTTCTTGACTCAGTCTACTTTGACTCCTAAGCAAAGGCGATAGGTGGCAACCTTACAAAACTATGACTGTGATATTTCACACACTCGGGGCAAGGATAATATTGTGGCTGATTCACTCTCTCGAATGTGGGCATGTAGAGTGTCCTCTATCTCAGAATTGCACAGTGATTGGGTTGAAGAGCTTCAAGAGGCTTACTTGTTAGATGATCACTTCAGCCACACATTTCAGAAATTACAGCATGGGGTCATGACTGAAAACTCCCAATATCAGCTCAAGCATGGCTTTATTTGGTCTCATGGCAAGATTGTCATCCCTCACACTTCCCCCTTCATGCAGAAGATCATGGAAGAGATGCATTCTTGTCCCATTGCTGGTCACTTGGGTGTTCTCAAAACATATAACATGATTGCCAAGAGCTTTCATTGGAAAGGCTTATGGAGGGATGTTAAGGACTTTGTGATCAAATGTGTTCCATGCCAACAGAACAAAGATAGTACACTTAGGCCCGGTAGCCTCTTGCATTCTCTCCCCATCCTTGAAGGAAAATGGATCCACATCACAATGGACTTTATCGCTGGCCTTTCTGCGACTAAGAAAGGGTGGGATAGTGTCTATGTGGTCGTTGATTGCTTCACCAAAGCTCTCCACTTTATCCGCACTAAGATCCAATACATTACCTCTCAGGTGGCCACTCAGTTTATGGAAAATGTCTTCAAGTTGCATGGCTTGCCACAGGTCATAGTACATGATTGGGATGCAAAGTTTATGAGTAACTTTTGGCAGACAGTTTTTACCTCCATGGGGACCAAGCTTGCTCTGTCCACTGCATACCACCCTTAGAATGATGGCCAGATTGAAAGAGTG
The DNA here is from genome assembly GCF_053477565.2 of Lygodium microphyllum. Taxonomy (NCBI): domain Eukaryota; kingdom Viridiplantae; phylum Streptophyta; class Polypodiopsida; order Schizaeales; family Lygodiaceae; genus Lygodium; species Lygodium microphyllum. The sequence continues at coordinate 48,680,723 of NC_141140.1, read as the reverse complement.
AACAAATGGCTTGAGACATATTTAAAGTACTTTTGCCATGATGTACAACACAGTTGGGATACATGGCTTCACTTGGTTGAGTTTGCATATAATAACTCCATGCACTCTAGCATTGGAGTTTCCCCTTTTGAGACCTTATATGGGTATAAGGTTCCCCTCCCCACAGTCTTATTTAATGATAAGAACTTGTTTTTGAGGGCAAAAACCTTTAGAGTGGGGATGGATTGTAACAAGCGGGATACACACCGAGTAGGGTTTAGACACCCAGTCACACTGACTGGGGTATATAAAGTGTAAGAGCCCCGGATTAGGGCAACCAGTTATTATCAAGATCATACTCTTCACCTTCATCTCTTATTTCCATGGCTTCCTCCTCTCTTTTCTCCTCTTTTCTCTCTTTCTCTCTCCTCTTCTAGCCTTCTCCCTTCTTGCTCTCTTTCTCTCTCTTCAGCTCTTTTCTCTCCTCTCAGCTTCTTTCATTACAACCCTGCCCCCATGTAAACCCACACACTTTATTGCTCTCCAAAATAACTGGTATGATGATGAGTGTAGAGTTTATTGGGCTAGCTTACGGAGAGTAGAGCTAGGCACTTGGGCACATCATCAAGCAAGGACATTCTTCAAATGCCTTGTGTGGAAGAAGAAGAGAGACTACTTGGTGAAAGTAGAATCAAAGATATATTAGTTATTTTTGGGATGGGATAGCAAGAGTGTATGGAAGATGTTTCATGAAAGACAATGCCCCATACAAACTAGATCACCGGATGCTTGACTCGACTTAGGAAGATAGTTGTATGATCTGCCATGATAGTCATCTATGCAGCCCCCATAGGCTTGTAGGCCAACACAATGGTCTTTCTTCACTTGAAAAATGGTTAGGGATGCAATTTATAGATAATAAAATGGGAGGGCATAGGATAAGGATGGTCTAGTTGCAAAACATTTCTCACATGCTTGCGACATACTAGCACCCATATTGGCATATATGTTCAATAGAGCCGCATATGAGGACTTTCCTACGAGTTGGTCAAATAATATTATGATTTGACTCTTTAAGAGTAGTGATCCTTTGATCCCTTGCAACTATAGGACTATCAAGATCAGCCATACTTTGGCCAAGATATATAGATCTATACTGGAACATGAACTCAGTGAGTGGGCTCAGATGCAACACAAGAGAGCACAAGGACAAGCAGGTTTCAAATGCGGATATACCACACTGGACCATATCCTCACAATTAGAGCCATTATCTAGGAGGGTCGAGCTCGAGACAAGAGGATCTATTGTTGCTTTGTTGATTTTCACAGAGCTTTTGATATAGGGTCTTGCATATGCATTACGTAGAGATTGCAGGATATTAGAGTACCAGAAGGTATACGATGGGGTATGTATACATTATATGAGACAGTGACAGGTCATGTATGGGCACCAAGGGGGCTATTAGAGAGGATTGACAATACCATAGGAGTGAAAGAAGGATGCCTGCTTTCATCCACATTGTTTGGTTTATATATAAATGAAGTGTTTGATTACATTTACTGAGGAGGAGGAAAAGGCCAGTCTTGTAGGGGTGTTGATACCGATATTATTGTGTGCAGATGAAATTTTTCTTATTTTGGATTCACTAGAGGGATTGCGACACCACCTAGATGCTTTGCACATCTTTTGTAGAGACAATATCTCATAGTAAACCTTGGGAAGACTAAATCCATGGTCTTTAATACTTTAGGAGCATGGGTGACTAGATCTATTGCACCAATTTATATTTGGAGGAGACATAGTGGAGCATATGAGGGAACATGTTAATTTGGGAATCACCTTCTTTGGTCCAAGATTTATGCCGAGAGGGGCATCAAAGGCACATTTGGCATGAGGCTATGTAGCATTAGGGGCACTCTTGAGTCAATGTGCTCACATATAGTTCCAAGATCCTCGCACCAAACTATGGATATTTGATACCCTAGTCACACTTAACACTACTATATGGAGTAGAGGTATGATTTTGTAGCTTGTACCATAGGCCTCTCAGTCTACTCACTGATCAGATGTAACAGATGGATTATTATGATGGTTGGGATAGCATGGAAAGGCTAGTGATCATGATTAGGAATAACCCTTCTACCCCACATCCCATTGTTAGAGCAGAGCTAGGGACAACACCTATAGTCATGGAGGCACTCTTTTAGATCATAGATACTCCATATTGGCACTAACTTTATCTAGACAATTAGTAGCAAAGGGCAAGAAGAATTATTGGCTTTCAAAGATGACTATTTGGATGAGCCTACATGTTTGGCCTTCCGCAAAGGGCAAGAAGAATTATTGGTTTTCATAGATGACTATTTGGATGAGCCTACATGTTTGGGGATTGATCACCTTCCACCTTTTGACTATAACCTTGACTGCCCTATACTCTCTCTCAGCAGATTAGAGCTGACCACCTTCCACTTTTTGATTACAGTCTTGACTCCCCCATACTTTCTCTCAGTCGATCAAAGCTAAACTAGGTGATTAGAGCTGATATCTTGAGGATTGAGACAACAAGGACATGTATCCAAATTTCACCCACCACTCCTTTTAGGATTGAGGAAGCAGTTCTACGTGAGTCACTTCTTGTCTCTCTTTGATGATGGATTTTGGCCAGCATACGTGGATGCCCATCTCTCCCACAACATACGGGCTACTATCTGAAAGATTTGTACCTCCTCTCATAGGCTATAGATGGAGGCAGGTAGATGGACAGATACTCTAGGAGAGGATAGGACTCGCTAGCTTTGTGGCCAAGAGCCTAAGACAAAGGAGCATTACATATGTAGATGTACAATATACTATTACATGCAAGGACGGTACCACTAGCTCTTTTGTGATGGTTTTGGGCCTCTTCGTGGTGTCTCGGAGTACGAGGACTAGAGATGCCTAGTTCTTTTTCACTTGGAGCTTCAAAGTCCTTGCGTAGCACTATTGTTAGATAGGAGGCCGACTCACCTGGAGGGATCCACACAGAGTAGTGGTGTGGTAGACTTTTTTCACAGATATGCTGACCCTATTGACACTACTAGCCTTGCAGAGACAATGCCACCCCGCCGGACACCTCTCATCCCACTCCGTGGAGTCACTCTGGATAGAGCCATTTCACTTCCTCGAGCACGACGACCCTGTCTACTGGGAGTTTGGGACCATGTTTAGGGAGGCTGCACCACAGTCGGATTAGAGACATCATCACAAGACACCAAAGACCCAACACTAGGCATATCAGTGGAGTAGCTAGGGACTGCATCATAGCTAAGATCACATGCAAACCTTAAGATCAACTATAACCTATAGTCTCCACCACATTTTTTTGTACACAGTTGTGCCAGATTTGGGTTTCCTTTTCTTTCTACAGATGGGACAATGCTAGACATGGTTCTACTCTAGCATAATCCCATTGTAAAGTTATTCTTAGCATTGTTTCATAGGTCACTCAATTATTTTAATGTTATCTTCACCTCACTGATGAGATGATATTAGACATGGATGTACTTCAGATTTTGTCTTCTAGGCCACATTGGCCTTGTATAGATGTTAATCTCTCTCTCTCTCTCTCTCTCTCTTTGTGGTCAAGATGGGGGGAACCATTTAGACACATTGGGCAGCGCTCTCACTGACTTATTTAGAGCAGTGTAGTTTTGACATTGCTGATCATGGCACGTTTGAACCCCCTTAGCTGCCTCAAGGGGTCATCATAGGCAAAGTAGGAGAGCTGTATAGAGCACGATGTCCATGACCGCTGGCTGGATCGAGTCCTTGTTTGAGTGAGAGATTATCAAATGATCTAGGCGGTTTTGGTGCGGCACTGTCCAATGCTCCTCCGACACTTCAGTCCATCAATGTGAGATTGACCCATGTGAGACATCATGGGATAGGCTTGGAGGCTTCCTTCATCACGATGCTCTAATTGTGTGCTTGCATCATTTTTACCGTAGTAACAAGAAGTAACAAGTAGAAAAGGGCTTTGGGACACAGAAATTCTGTCCCATAACTAAAGCGGAGGGATGTACCCAAAAAAATTAGGGCATCCCGATTTAGTTCCTCATAGTTGTTCCCTTTTGTACACATATCACACAAACTCAATCTGAAAATTTTATTTCAAACAATCCACATCACACCCATACACGCACTTACACACATT